>NC_052613.1:33456110-33564937 GCF_016545825.1 Eucalyptus grandis
AGTCCGTTTCATATTATATATATTTTTGATTTTTCCATTGTGGCAATAGTAAAAGAGCCTCCTGAGGAAGCTCCAGCACTTCGTTAACAGCCACGTCAGACTAAATAAAAAATGCAGATATCCATCTATAGAAAAGTAAACGGAGCTAACAAGTCCTGAACTATAAAGCGTTGCAAATATTATGACTTAAATGCACGTAAAATGAATTGTGAGACATAAATGCCGAATGACACAAGTTTTTGGGACTCAAGGTGTCGTTGTCCCATGATCTTGTATTAAATAAGACTATGAATTTGAGCCAACCTCTTTAAAATTGTCTAGACTCTAAATTAGTTAAAAGATGTTAGTGGGAGCTTAACCTTTAAGAAATGTTTAAGTAATGTTTAAATTTCAGTTGCATTATTAATGAAACATTACATTAATATAGCATTTGAAATGAAAGAAAATTATGCGAAGTTTTGGAAACTTATGAAGATGTTTTGAAGTATGTTTCAATAGGTTTATATTAAAGAAATAACTTTGACATGTTGTGGAATGAAAGTCAAAGATTTAAAAAGAAGATGAAAAGTAAAAGGAAGTCACCCCCACATAACCTTTACATAATCTAGCTCAAGCTACTGGGGACGAGAAACACATATGTCATCAGAGAAGAATAAGTGCGCAAACCTTGTTGACCAGCAAAAGCGCTTGCTGTGTCTGAATGTTGCTCTCTAGTTTTCTACAACCGGTATCTCTTACAATCACCTCCACAGCTTTACAATATTCGACAGTAAACTCTTTTAAGGAGGGCCACTCTGAAATATGCTTTCCTTGGCAGAAGTTTTTGAGTTTTGGCATGTTCTGAAAATACAGAGTGACAAGTTGAGGAAATACAATTATGTGAGCTGCCTCTTCAGGTTTTTCCTCTTCTCTAATAACAATGTACTCCATCTCTCCACAACCATCCAGACCTAGATATTGGAGTTGTCCTAGGCTTTTTGCCATGGACATTGTAAAAAGGCTTCTTAGATGTGGGCACTTCCCAACTCTTACTGAAGTTAGATTGCGAAGGCAAAGATTCAATAAATCCTCATTTTTCCATATATATGTCAACTTTGGGAGATCACATAAGGACAGCTCTCTTAATGGACTGCTTGTCACGCCCCGATCCTCTGAGCGCACGAACATCCCACTCTGGTCGATACAAATGCGACTTCCCAGGACACGTCGCCGACCCATTCATTTTTATTACGCATGCGGAAGCGAAACAAATCCCGACAACATTTAACTTGGGATGTAGAAAATCAATCACAACCAAACAAACTTTCTATAAACACATAGGTTTATATACAACACCGGATGGTCTACAAATAGATAGGCTCAACAACTAGGAACCGTCCTATGACCAACTTGTCGACACGTTCACCGATTCTTCAGCCTCCACCTTCCGAACTCAGGACTTCCGGTCCCTTCACGACCGTCATCTAGGGACTGAAATATTATCCCACAACCGGGATGAGACTACGTCTCAGCGAGTCCTACCATCTAAAACTCAATTAGGGAGAAAATACGCCTCAGGGCGCTCTAGCCACACAAATAGAATAGAGGACTTACCTTGCCTCACGCCTTTTCCGCACGCGCACAATTCATATTCAAACAATGCTCGCACAAGCTGAAACTACAGACACTTACATCGGTCTATCAATTCAATCAATCAATCATTCGCAATGATTCAATTCCATCATACTATCTATCTTTCCATTTCAATCCGTACTATCTATCAACCATTACTATCTATCATTCAATACCGTCTATCAAACCAAATTAATACGACACATGCTCCAAAGCAATATATGACGGTCTCACAAGCCGTATAGATAGATAGCTCACCAAAGTCAATTGATAGATAGCTCGCACAAGCCGTATAGATAGATAGCTCACCAAAGTTCAGAATCGATAGATATCTCGCACAAGCTGTATATATAGATCGTGCTCAGCATGGTGATAAAACGATCTTAGCTCACCGTAAGCCGCCATATATATATATGTATATTATAATTGCTCGCCTAGCGAATACATATATATAAACCAATTCATATCTCAATTCAATCAATCAATCAATTCAATCGATTCAAACTGGTCATACAAACCAATTACGGTGCTAAATACCACAACTTCATGAATTTCACACAATTCCACACTTTTGGAATTATTCACCATAATCATCAATCACTCAATTTCTCAATTTAAACATACAATTAACACAAACCGACCGCACCGCCGTGATCGGCGCGAAATTTAACGACCGGCCATCCCTAAGATAATTTTCGAAATTATTAAATAATTAAATTTAATTCCGAAAATTAAATAATTAAATATTATATTATAATAATATAAAATAATAAAATAATATTTAAAAATTCGAAATAATTATTTAATTAAAAATAATCAATTAGGGCTTAAATTAGATTACACTAATTTAAACATACAATTAGCCCTAATTAAACATCCATTAAGCTAATCATACAACTAATCTAATTTACATTAAAATAATCTAATCTAACCACCTAAACTTAATTATACTAATCTAAACACCCTTAAGCGTCATTAACTCACTAAGCAAGAATTAGAGGATAAGCTCACCCGATTAACGATCCGAACGGCTCAAAACGACAAGGACGACGTGAGGGTCGATAGTCTCAAGGCGGGCCTAGCTTCCGGGGGTCGGGAAGCCGGCCAAAACGGGCCAAATAGCCGCTGCCATACCCATTTTTCCAGCTTCTGTCCATTGCTGGTTGAGGGCGGATCCGGCACCGATTGAGGCGCACAAGGGCCTAGATGGACGGAGGAGACCAAACCGGACCTAGGCGGGGCTTCACGGTGGCCGGAGGTGAGCTGGACGGCTCCGGTGAAGCTTCACCAGATCTGAAACGGTTGCTGGAACAGGGGAGAAGAACCAGCGACTCGGCTTGCTGGAAACGGGCAAAGCGGGGCTTCGGCGGTCCAGGCGGTGGTTCCGGTTGCTGCACGGCGGCGAGACAGCGGTCCAGCAGCTAGCTGGCTGCTCTGTCGTTTCCCAGATCTGCTGGGTTTCGAACAACACAAGGAAGAACGAGAAGAGGCCGACACCAGCAGAAGGGGAAGAGAGGGGCGGAGCTGCGTGCGGCTGGACGAGCGACGGTCTCCAGCTGGGACGAACGGCGACGGGCGGAGCTGCTGCTCCAGCGTTCTTCGGTTGCTGGGTTTTCGGAGTGAAGAAGATGGAGGGAGGAGGAAACGCTCGCACGGCAAGGAGAGGGAGGAGAGAGGCAACGGAAGAGAGAGGGAGAGAGAGAGAAGGAAAATGGGACCACTTTCTTTCATTTTCTTTTCTTTTTCTTTAATCCTCACACATTACCACTAACACCCAGATGACCTCTCACAATCCACTCACCCAATCCTCCACAACCTCTTCCAATTTTACCTTCATTTTCCATTCGTGAAATTCAATTCTCGTACACTTAATTTAATCAATTCTCAATCAATTCCATTCAATCAGTTTCAATTAAATTAACCTACGTGGTCTCTACTTCTCATGACATTTCCCTCGAACGATCCAATCTTCGCATCCCGAAGATTCGATTAAAATCCACCTCTGATAAATTCCCGAACATAAATCGGCTTACTTTGATTTTTTCCGCCAAAAAATCTCTTTGTAAAAATCTTTCCTGGTATTTAGTCGACATTCCTAAAATGAATCGACTTGACGCTAACTTCCAATTAATCGGAGTTCAATTTCACTTAATTCAACTCAGCTGGCGACTTTTTTTAGTGCGTCCCTAATCTACCGGTAGCTTTTGAATTTTCGTGCACCGACTGTGGTTGATTATTCTCAAGCCACAAGTGCATCTTCGACACCTGAAGAACTCGATTATCGTAGAATCTCCTTGAGGTTTCGATTACGACACGGGGGAGTGCACAAACGACAAGAATCGTCCCAGTGTCGGCCGATGAGGATATTGCGATCGAGTGGAATCACCCACACTCTAATCATATATCTCGCGAATCGACTCTGTGCGATCTGTTCGATTCTCGACAAGTGTCGTAATGATCCCGCAGATTAATACAGTGAAAGCGATTCACATGAATTCCTGAGTATCATTGCGTTTAGATTCCTTAACGGCTTCACCTGATAGACTAGATTATCTCGTGAGTGGCCAACTCAGAGAAGAGAGCTATAGACGCGAAGATGAAATGCCCGACTTATTTAATTGAAACCAGAATTGGAAAATCGGGATGTCACACTGCTTCTTTCAGCTACTCTCTCCATCACACTGAGGCCCTCAAGTGTATAAATGCCTTCTATCAGATTGCATGACTCCACTGTCAAGGACTCCAAATAGTGAAGCAGCCTCTTCCACATAAACGAAGGAATAACATTCAAGAGGTTGTGACAATGCTTCACCTCAAGGACCTTTAGGCGGCAAATGTACTCGTAATCGATCTCATTCTCCCAAAATTCTCTTGATCGAACTCCTATTAGACGTAGGTCTTCTAATTTGGGAAATATGACCTACAGAAGCATCAACAAGCTAAAGTCACAATGAATGGCGTAGAAGCAAAGTAGCTTAGAATCTAGAGCATCACAAAGAAGAAACCAAATCACATGAGTAGCAATACACTGAGATAAAGGGAGGTCAAAAACCTTCTTGTCAAATAAGGAATATGGACCTTCATCAAAACCGGCATCTCCCTCATTCATCATCTCCACACATGGTGCCGATAGCCTCAATATGAATGTCTTGAATTCAGTGCACTCTAGAATTGAGAGATTTCTTAGGGAGGGAAACTCAAAGGCACAACTTCCAGAGCTAAAACTAACCAAGCTCTTAAGGGAACAAAGCTTCAATGTACATAGATGAGAGAACTTCACTGCCTTCAACTTTCGCTCTTCACCCTCTTCCATGGCAACTACTTCCTGCATGTTATTGCAACCAGAAATATCTAGCATCTCAAGTTCATGAAGAGTCCTCGCTGTGTCATGTGTGAAGAGATATCTCAAGTTGTGGCAATAGTGCAAGCTAACATTAGTCAGATTAGGAAAATAAAACGTTGCTTTTGTGTTGCTTGTCAAAATAGCATTCAGCCTTGGCAGGTGCCACAACTTCACTTCTTTTAAGTCTGAGAGGACGAGACCTTTTTGTCTTTCCTTAGAATTGACAGCGATGTGCTCCATTAATGCTTCCAAAGAGATACATTGGACCACCTCAATCCTTTTCAGGCTCTGGAACCTCTCTATTGAAGTTAATGGAAAAATATGAGAGAGATTTTCACAATCTCTGACAGTGATGGATGATAGTTTGCAGAATGATTCTTCAGGGAGTTCATTGTGCCATATCCTCCTTAGCCCGCACAATGATAAGAGTGTCAACTCCTCCAAGCTCGGGAAAAGAACCTGTATGAGAGGACCGTATGTTAGTTTTGTGGCCATGAACTACTAAAAGTCCTGATTTGGATGCCCTACTATGCTCTAATATGTTAATCTATTTTCAAGATGAGGTTGATTTCCCAAGATTATACCAATTGTCATAGAAGAAAATAGATGCATGGAGTAGCAAGAGGCTGTACAGGACATAAGAATATAGATATTGGTCATAAGACTACAGATATTGAGAATAATTTCTACGACAAACATAAAATAGAAAATCCCAAAGATATTTACACACATTTTGATTGAAGAGGGTAGGGGAGGACAAGCCAGAGTTGATACGACCAAATACTTGTTGTAAACCTGTATAAGCTGTCACTAATTGTTGCTTTCCTTCAAATGAAGAAAATGTCGTCATTTTGGGGCATCCAGATATCCTCAGTCTTATTAAGGATGGACAGTGAATACGGTACTTTCCTTGAGAGAATGTCCTGAGATTTGGTAATTTCTCAAGAGACAATGAGGTTAACAAAGGGAATTGTAAAGTGTAGGTGGTGGCGGCTTCCTTTGATTCTTCTTCTTGCACATCTATAATATCCTCCATCAGTGTACAACTTGCTATTTCTATTGTTTTTATTTGCTCGAGCGCTTTAAACATGGAAGAAGAAAAAAGAAACCTCAAGTTATCACAGTTTTGCACCTTCAAAGCCCTTAAGTTTCGGAAACAGAACATTCTTCTTGGATTGTTGCTGCATATGTGTCCCAAACTTGGTACGTCACTCAAGACTAATTTGGTCAATCGCGATAGAATCTCAACATCCCCACTAGCCGTCAATCCTTCAAGGTCGAATACTTCTCGTACTAACCGACATCTTTCAATAGTTATGGCCTCCAAATTCTGTAGCTTTACTAGTAAATTTGACGGGATGATGCTCAAAAGGAATGAGCAATCCACTACTTTCAGAAATTTTAGGTGGCTCATATCTGAGGGAGATTGAGAGTTCCATATCTCTTTCAATATGGGAAGTTCATCTCCATCTTCATCTGCCTTGGCATCTCCAATAATTTGTTGCATCGAGTGGCATCTGCTTATTTCAATCTCTTTTAGCTGCAAGAATATTCTCATCATGTAAAAAGGAAATAAATGTTTGATTTTACCACAATTATCCACTTTCATAGTGTTTAATTTGCTGAAAGATTCCAGGGCAAGACAACCATGATAAATCTTCTCCAAATTGTTTAGATTCTCAAGAAACAACGATTCCAACTTCGTAAATGTATTGCACTGGATATACTCTGCGGGGTGGACAATGTACTGAAGTGAGGGGCTATTTTGTACACGAAGATGCTTCAATTCTTGAAATCCATTGACGCACAAATCATTAATGCTGTCATTGCCATCTTGCAAACCATCCAAGTGGAGATTTTGCGTCATGCGCAAACATCTCTGTACCCACTCTTCGTCAAGAAGATTGCCTGAATCCAGCTTGAGCTTTAAAATTCTTTCGTCTATTTCTTCATCCGACCAATCCCAAACGTCCCCAATATAAATATCATAAGTGGTCAGATTCCCAAATGGCAGGTCTCCTAAGAGATTGGCGGAATGAGGAATAGAAATGAGCAAGGTGCTCAAATTTTTCATGTTATTTAACTCAGCCAGGCTGGCGTTGCTTCGCGTTGCTTGATCCTGATCCTCCCATTGATCAAAGCTGTCTGCCATACACAATATCTCTAATTTAACTAAGCTTCCTAGCACTCCAGGCTCAATAATTTTGAGGCCGGAGCACTTTGTCAACATCAAAATTCTTAATTCAGTCAATCCACCTATCTCTTTGGGCAGCCGAGCGATTGAAGATTTATAAAAACTCAGGCACTGCAATCCTTTTAGCTTTCCAAGGATAGTCACATCCTCTAGATGGTAATTATCAAGACATAGCGACTTGAGGTTTTCGAGGAACTCAATCGACGAAGGTAGAGAGGTGACAGATAGGCCAGTCAGGTCCAAGACTTGGAGCTTCTCCATAGACTCGAAAAATGACTTGGGAATTTGGAGAGATGAGTTGCCTTCAAATAATAGAAGCATTCTTAAGTTTGGGCAGTCCAATTTTTTCAGGTAGCTTATCAATGCCAACAAAAGGAATGGATATCGCAGTGCATTTTGTGAGCTCATCCTTGGACCAGTCTTTAAATCCATAATCCTTCCTCGCGACCAAGGCATTCCATTCCATGGAAGCTATAGAGATGCCCTTGTCAACAAATATGTCATGCATTTTTATCTCTGTTGGGTCATCACTATATAGTAGCAAAGAAGAGTCTTGCAGGATACGAAGATCCTCTTGCAACCTATCGATAGCGTTTTGGATGGTCTTGCTGAATTTTTTAAATAAATCCAAGCCTATGCAGTACATAAGGGAATCCCCAAATGCAATTCTCCCAGAGGCTAGAGCAAAAATTTTGAACAATGATTTGATCCTCTCATCTTTCAAGTCATTGTAACTTAGTTCTACTATTGATTTTACATCTGACCCTTCTATATTGGTCAGAGCATTCCTCCATTCAGCCAAATCTCCATGCTTTAGCCTTTTTGCCACCGGGATAATCAAAAGAGGCAAGCCTCCACATTTTTGGACCACTCCATCTATGAAGCATCTAACCTCAAGATCGTTAATTCTTTCCCCTACCGTCCTTTCAAAAAGTTTTCGTGCTTCTCCATCCTCTAACTCATTGACTCGAAATTGTCGATCGGAGCCCATGTCCAAGCACAAAACATCTCGGTATCTAGATGTTAGCAACAACTTGCAGCCTCTTACTTTATTATCATCTACGCAAGGGATTCCAACTTCCTTTAACTCTAACTTCTTCCACAGATTATCTAAAATTATGAGAATCTTTTTCTCAGAATCACTCTCCAACCTCTTAGACAAATGATCTGCTCTCCTGCGAACAGGTTCATCATTTGTTAGCTTGAGACCCAGTGCATAAGCGATTTCTCCTTGAATTTCTTTTATATTTGGATTGCGTGATACATTTGCCATGACAACCACATCAAAGAACTTCTCTTCTTTAACTCGCCTTTCGATGTCCTCCAAAAGCTTGGATTTGCCAACCCCACCTAGTCCATACACCCCAATCACACAGACCTTGTCGTCAACCACAGCCTTCATTACATCCTCCATGATTTTGGCCCTAGACTCCAAGACATCTTCTTTGTTGTCAACAGATCTTGCAGTGGAAGTGGCAGCGGTGACAATTCCTATCGGCGTATTCTCATGGTAGACCTTCTGGAAGTTACTATTTCGGCTTTTCTCATAGAGTCCACGAATGACTTGAGTCATCTTCTTCACCTTCTCACCAATTGCATGGCGCGCCAAGGGGTTGGGAAGCCAACCATGGAAGCAAGCGTACTTTGCACTTTTGTCACGTTTTAACAGGTTTTCTGCTTCCTCGGCCTCCTCCTTCGCACTGTCCAGCCAATCCCTAACGTCAGTGTGTACAACTTTTCCGTCATACACGGCTTCATTGACAGAGCCCTGCACCCTTTCCCTTGCCATCTCCAGCTCCGCAACTCCATTTTCGAGATCTTCCACGTAGCTTTTGTGCAACAGCACATACCCAAATTGACGTCCGATGGGAGCAAACAAGTACTCACCGAGTTTTGCCACAAGATTCGCTGCAACGTTGGCCAAAAAAGCCCCGGCCATTTCTTCCTTCTTTTCTAGAAATTTTTCCCCTCCTTTTTTTCCCTCTTGCTGTGTCTCCTTGCTTGTGCTTAAACAAAGTGCGCGAAGAAAACTGAACAGAGAACAGAAGTAATCATTGGATGCGAAACCAGAGAGACAGAGAGAGATGGGGGAGAGAATGCCTTGAGTGTACGGAAGCGAGAGCAAATGTAAATAAACAGAGCGAGGAATATCAACCAGAGCAATTTAGAATGTACAGTTAAATGGGAAAAAACCGGGTCGCTCCTTGGCTCACCGCACTAAATAACACGTCACTGGTCTACGTGGACAATTTCCAGATAATCTTACGTGGACAACCAACATGTTACTGGTCTACCACGTAGACAATAGGGATGACTCTTTGAGGGCTCCGACAAATTTTGCAGTCTCCATCACAATTACATGCTCTCCCAGTTTTTACCCAAATTTAGATATAAACCATTAGGAAGAAACATTACATCATAATGTCGATTTTTTTAAATACCAACAGTTGGAATTATTTAGAATTTTTCCTCAGTTATTTTAAAGATTAAAGCATTTCTTTTGTTTTCAGGGCTTTGCGAAAAAAGAATTACTTTTTAAAAAGACGGTGAACAAATAAAAACTTGAACACTGGCAATGAGAAAATATTGCATGCAACACTGACGCGCGGTTAGATTTGCACAAGTCTATTCACCGATGGACACGTGTCTCACGTCGGGCCCACTATCAAAACATTTCGAAAGTCTTTCTCTCGATCCCTACTCACGCGACAACTCTGCTCCCATGCGGTCGGCCCAGGAAGTGCTCCCGGCCGCCGCCATGTGGGGAGGGACTGCACGTTCCCGGCGAGGGCCTCGCGGAACATGCTGGACACGTGGAGGCCAGCGTGGAAGAGGCTGGCGCGAGTGGGGTCATTGACGCGGCTTGGGTGGTTCTACTTCTCGAGGCGCACATGGAAGATCATCTCGGCGATGAACTGGTGGTTGGAGACGCGGGGGCACATGTCGGTGTAGATGTTGAGGGGGTGGCAGCGGAGGAGGAGGTTGGAATTGAACTTTCGGAGGGGGGTGGGGTTTGGATGTAGACGGTGGCGCGTGAGCTGCACGAGGGGGCGTTGTGAAGAGTGAGGTTGATCGTGGGAGGTATTGTAATGTCGGGGTGGATGGGATCGAAGCGAAAGTAGAGGAGGAGGAACCAGAGAGCGAAGAACGAAGAGAGGAAGAGAGCGGGCTTGAGCTTCGAGGTCTGATCTTGTGGTGTTCGGAGGATTTGGGCTTGTCCGCTGGCGTCCATGGCTGTATATGTCTCAGCTTTCTTGAAGTCATCTTCACAGACGGAGACAGAGAAGGAGAGAGAAGGGAGGATTGAAATGGAGATCTTCTGGTAATGGGGCCGACGCGAGACACGTGTCAATTGTTAATAAATTTGTGCAAATCTGACGTGGCATCATTGTTGCACATAATATTTTCTCACTCCGTGCATCAAGCAACACGTAACCGGACAATTTGAAGATGATTGTATGTGCACAAGGAGCCCGTTGTTGGTTTTTTTTTTTTTTTTTTTTTGAGAATTCCAAATAAAAAACCGAAACACCATCATTTTTCAAATAAAGACTTGAAGTAAATCTTATTTCAAATAAATAGTTGAAGTATCCTCATTTTTTTTCAAATAAGGATTTGACCTCACAAGCTACTTAAGGGCCTTTTTTTATCATTATAATTTTTTTATTATTTTCTTTCCTTTTTCTTTATTTTTTCATTTTTTTTATAAGAAAACAAAGGACTAAAACTAAAAAAAGCAGACAATTTTTTTTTTTTTAAATAAAAGCGAGAGGTAACCCTAGCCCTCTTGCTTGTGGCCACCATCCTATCGCGGCCCTTCTCTCAATTCTAGCGTGGGTCAGTAGGCTCTTGCCGAGGTAGGGAGGGCTACTAGTCCTCCCATGTTGCTTTTTTTTTTCTTTATTTTATGAATTTTAGCCTTTTTTTTTTTTTTTTTTTGAGTTTTCTAAAGAAAAAAATGAAAAAAGATGAAGGATAAAATGCCCTTGACCAGCTGGTGAGGCTAGGCCTTCTTTTGAGATTGAGACGGTCACTTCAAATTCTTACTCGAAGAAAGATCTATTTTAGGCTCTTATTTAATAAAATTGGAGCATTTTCGACCTTTATTTAAAATAAGATTCATTTCAAATCCTCATTTGAGAAATTAGATGACATTTTGAGCTCTTATCTAAAATTTTCTCCTTTTTTGGGGGCAGTTGAATCATGTAATTGGTTTACCATGTGCAATAGAAGGCTAATCCTTTCCTTTTCAATCTCTGCCGTCTTCCGACCCAAAAAAAAAAAAAATCTCTGTTGTATCAGTTTTCTTTATTTTATGTTTCTTGAAAATGGGGAAGACAATTTATATTTCTTGAAAATGAGGATGACTCTTTCAGGGCTGCAACAAAATTTGCAGTCTCGATCACAATTCCATGCAGAGAAAGTTCAAGTGTGTTCCACTTTAAATCCAAAAGCATGAGGAGAAATATTACATGCATATTGTCGTTCTTTTAAGTATTGACAGTTAGAATTATTTAGAACATTTTGTCAATATTTTAAAGCTTAAACCATTTCTTTCATTTTCAGGATTTTGCAGGAAAGCAAGTAGCACTCTTTTAAAAAAAAAGTGAACAAATAACATTTGACGGCCGGTAAATGTTTGGATGTCTGTACCATCCACCCTCTGGATTTGAATAGAAAATATTGGATGCTCCTGGAGCCTGTCACTTGTCTGAGTGGGCCGATTTTTCAGATTTCTCCCTCATCTGTCCTATTCCACATCCAATTTCGACACTCCATTAACGGCGAACAAGGATTTTCTCATGTTTTGATACAGTTGGGAGGCTGTTGCGGGTCTTAAGGGCCGCCGAAAATGAAGTCAGAGACCTTCGCCACCCGTCGCGGCCCCACCAACCGGTAGCGAGCCCGGCGACGCGCTGTTCTCCAAATCTGGATTTCCGGATCCAGGTCTGAACGAGCGGCTCGTGAGCGATGCCGACACTGGTCCAGGGTCGTCAGCGACATCGTTTGGCCATATTTGGAAAGAGCAAGTTGTTAACAAAGAGGGCTGGGTTTCAATGACTGCGGTGGGTTGGAATGTTATTTAAAGTTCTCTCATAACTGATGGGCCAACTTCAGAAAAAAAAAAAGAACATGTATTTACATTAAAAGAAAAAAAACGAGTATTCTTTCTAGACGAACAAACATGGCCACTATCATCTTTTCCAACTAACTTACATGGCAAATGGCGCTCACGTGGTAAGCTGACTTAACGTGTTTTTATTATTGAAGAAGGCAAAAGAAGGTGGTTTTGAACATAAAACAAAATGATTTTTATCAAAGAGAAACGGAAAAAGAAAAAAAAGAAAAAGAGTAACAGAATCTTGAAGCAAAGGCAAATGTCACATTTTTCTTCTCTCTTCTCTTCAATTTGCAGAGATACAAACACAAAAACAATATATAGCGAACAAGAGGAATGATTCAAGGGAAGAAAAGGTTATAAATCGGATGTTATCCCTACGACAGTGAGCATTAATCAAACAGTTTCAAAAGATGTGGAGGATTTCCCCTCAATGCGCCACAAATTTAAATACACAAGGAGAGGTCTAGAAAATGGGCGACTGACATGAATTATTTTTGCGATTTTATTTAAATTTAAATACAGTTTCAAAAGATGTGGAGGATTTCCTTTCCTTTTATTTTCTTTATTTTTTTCTTTATCCACCAGACGCTGGGTGGAAAGCTGATGAAGGAAAAAAAAAGAAAAAATAAATAATTCAAAAATTTATAAAAATCATTTACAGCGAAAATTGACTAGATACTACATTGAGAAATTGTTAAAAATTTTAGAATTAAATTAGAAAGGTAAAAATTGAATTAGTAATCGTGTATTTTTTAAAAATTCTTTTGACAATTTTTCTTTTTCTCAGTTTTTAGCGATAAAAAACCACCGATCCAGCCAACAGGTAAGCGGTGTTTATCACATTAGTTGCCACGTAGGTTTATTTGGATAGAAAATATTACAGTGGTCATCTCTATCTCTCGACTCAGAGTAAGTGCTATTTTAGAAGACATTTAAAAAGGGGATCATTTCTGTCCCTTTTGATTTTATACAAAATTTTATGGATTCGGAATTTTCATCTAAGAAACCTTCTCGTCCTAAATAAAGAAAATGATAATTTTGATTTGTCCTTATCTAATGATATTAAAATCATGGAGTACCTAAATTTCTAAAGTTGACTGATCTATATGAATAAATGTAAATACCACATTGATGTACATCCGGACTAATCAAATACTTCCCGAAAGCGTTTTGTAGGAAGAGATATAGGAAAACTCGTGTTCATGGTTTCTAAAAGATGAACAAAAATGTAGCGTAATACATGGGGAATTGAATGTGGAAATCAACTTAATTTTTTTAAACACTTAAAAAGTGCTCTGCAATACTAGTTTTCGTTAGGTTGGAGAAATGTTCCATCATGAAAGGAGTTATGAAGCGTGCCCAAGAAAAAAAAGTCACAATTTCTTTGCAATTGGAACTCGTAGGCGTGAGGAAACTTTCAAACCAAGTGATGCTATGGTCAACCTTCGGCAATCGAAAGAAATATGCTTTCAAATTGGTCTTTCGCTAATAGTTGGTCTTTTGACGCTGTACTCGGCACTTAGGTCTTTGGTAAAAAAGGAATCGTACGTACATTAGAGACAATGTATTCATGCAGGAAATTATGGGGGTGATGTGGTCCTGTGAGGTAAGACGTTATCCGCAAACCCATCCCATTTAATAAGGACACTTTTTTTATTAATGAGCAATAATTTACATTAGCTCTCCATAGGATGCCCCTTTCTCACTTAAAAATGTGTGGGAAAAGACTAATATTTTATTATTAATTACTTCATCGCCATATATATTTTCTCATACTAAAATGAATTTATTTATTAATTAGTCTATGTATGAAAATATATAGCTAGTCTGACGGGTCATAGTTACGAATCTCTCTCTGCGCACTTCCAAATCAGTAATCCGTTTGTGGATCCTCTCACATAGTATAAAGGACTAAGCAGTGTTAGAGCAACGATGTCCAAATCCCTGTGGATATAACTTTCATATACCCTTGCACTTTATTTTGACATCATCGGATGAAGCTTTAGTAGATTAAGAGCGAGCTCATCCAGTAAAGAAATTTTTGTGTATAGATGCGAGAACCAAAGTTGAGGTCCCTTAAGTAAAGATTCTCGCCTATCTACCTTTTAAAGTCAACCATTTCGGTGGTCAAAGGTAAATGTTTCGAGAACTGCTCTAGAGTGAGGATTGGTATGCAATTCCACCATGTCCAAACAAACCAACAGTTCATACCGATGGGTTCTGGATACAATGAATGTATTAAGAAAAAGAAGCAACATGTGTGACGATTATTTTTAGAAGGTAATGTGAATTTATATGCTTTAAAGGATGTAAAGTGTCCTGCAATGAGTAAAACTCAAATGCTTTTCATCTAATCAATTATAATAAACTAGAGAATGAAGGTGTGGCTTTTCTAGAGAAGCAATATAGAGATAAAATTTACTATAATGGGATTTGTGTTTTAGAATAAGTTACCTTGAAATAGATCAAGTCATGTCTGAGTCTCAAAAGGCAATACGATCGGAGGATTAGCTTCACGCCTCAACCTATAGTCATCAAAGTAACCATCTCAGAACAAGAAGGAGCATCTAAATGATATCTTAGGATTTGCATGGTGTTTCTTACCAATGCGGTTTCTCCTCTTCAAGCACAAGCCAAACAAAGCTTTACTTCTTCTCTTGCCCCAAAGGATGAGAAAGTAATATGTGAATTTGTACTGCGCAACAAGTAAAACTCAAATATTTTTCATACCATCAATTATAATAAAACTAAAGAATGAAGGTGGGGCTTTTATGGAGGAGCAATGTAGAGATGAAATTTACTATAATGAGTTTTGTGTTTCAGAATAAGTTACCTTGAAACAGATCAAGTCATGTCCAAATCTTGAAATGCAATACGGTCGGGCGATTAGCTTCACACCTTAACCTATAGTCATCAAAGCAAATATCTCAGAACAAGAAGTGTATGAGTGATTTCTCAAGATCAGTGTGGTGTTTCTTACCAATGCAGTTTCTCTTCTTCAAGCACAAGTGAAACAAAGCTTTACTTCTTCTCTTGCCCCCAAAAGATGAAAAAGTAATTTGTGAATCCGAATGCTTTTAGATGATGTAGAGTGTCACGCGAACAAGTAAAACTCAAATGTTTTCCATCCTGCCAAATTTTAATAAACAAGAAAATGAAGGTGGGCTTTTCTAGAGGAGAAATGTAGAGATGAAATTTACTATATTGAGAATTGCGTTTCAGAATAAATTTTATTGAAACAGATCAAATTGTGTCCGAATCTCAAAAAGAAATACAGTTGGAGGATTACCTTCATGCCTCAGTCTAGAGTCAGCAAAGTAAATAACTCAAAACAAAAAGAAGTCTCGGTGATTTTCTTACCGGCGTGATTTCTCCACTTCAAGCACAAGCCCTCGTCTCCTAAAGTAAGCTCGAATTCTTCTCTTGCCCCGAAGGTTGAACCAGAAACGCTTGGTATATACGAACTCTTGTGATGGTTGCTTTTTCCAAAATGAGGCAAATTTACTTCTTTAACCCTTACCTTTTTGACCAAGACTTCAAAAACAATCCCTTCCTCTTAATTAGCCTCTAGATTTTAAGGATGTTTTCTTGGGTCATTTTTGTGATTGGCCCACGTGGCCACAGATGTCAAAGTGAAAAGAACATTTAAGAATGATGAACGATGAGGACCGAACACATCACGTGGTCCTCCACAGTTTCTCTTCCTCCATGATTGTCCTTTTCTTGTACGATCAACAGCAACATGTGCGTTTGCTGTGTTCAGAAAATTTAAAAAAAAAAGAAAAGAAAGAGAGAACAATGACGAGTGTATTTCTCATGGTTTTGTTCCTTCATCTACGCGTCGATCGCGAACGCTTCAAATGCCAAAAATGAGTTTTGATTGAAAACGGAAACACGCATATTGAAGCACATCTGTACCCAGTTCAATGGTTTTCTCCAATCTCCTCCACCTCCTCTCCTTCTATCTTTCCACCGCCATTCACGTCCTCAAGAACCTGCTCTCACATTTCATGACCTTCACAAGACGCCACTTCTTATCGCTCATTGGTACATTCCTGTCGCAAACCCTCAGTCCATGCCCAAGCTGTCATTGTCGATGAAGAAGAACATGGTGAACAGAAAAGAAAAAGAAAAGTAAGAAACAGAAATAAAAACGGTTATTGACATTCAATGGCAAATGATTGATTATGTTATGAAAAGATGTAAAGTGAAGATTGTATAACAATTTTTAACCAATGAAGTGGAGGATATTCAAGCCAAGGCCAAGTTCTCTCTGGAATGACGAGCTCCTCTCTACCATCTGGGTAGGTCTTCCATCTTCAAGGTAAGATTTGCTTCCTCCCATTGTCGAATGATGATTACCCCTCTACCGACTGAGTAGCTTTCCCCCATTTACACGACTGAGAAATTTTCCCCAAAATGAAAAACCTAAAAAACCCAATCGAAACCCAGATGGCTCATTCAAAAAAACCCCGTTAATCCCACCCACGACAAAACCCTAATGCCCATCCATTTCTGATCGGTTGTGCTTGTTCATCGCAATCCACCAGATTAATGTTCCATTTCACCTGACATACACTAAACCCTTAGTGAGCTCCCTTCAATCGGTCTATTCTAATGATGACCCTCCTGCTGGTTCCAAAGTGTAAACGCCAGCTATTGCGACAAACCTGAGATTCTCATTCTGGTAAAAAAGAAATGGCAAGTCAGCTTGAGGAAGAAAGGCGTGTAGCTGCCCTGTGCAGAAGTCTCGGTGAGTTATGGTCTGAGGTTGATGTAGTGGATATAAGAAGCGCTGTCTCAGAAGAAAAACTGATAGAATGCCGTAAAACAGTGTTCAGGAAATTGTATTCAAGGCCGAATGTGAATTTTACAGCTTTTGTGAATACGATGAAAAGAGTTTGGAGGGTAGAAAATGTTACCTGCACTCAGCTGCAACCAGGTTACTTCTCCTTTGCTTTTCAGTCAGAATCTGAAAAACAGAGGGTATTAGATACTGGACCGTGGTGCTTCTCCGGTAATTTACTTATACTACAACAATGTGACCCTGATACTCCTGAGATGTGCTATGAATTCACTCATTGTGCTTTCTGGGTTAATCTCTACGGCCTCCCTTTTGGGAGGGTTACTAATGAAATCACCAGGGACATAGCTTCTAAAATAGGGGAAGTACTTGAAGTGAAGATAGAAGCAAAAGGTAACAGTCATTACAAGATTGGAAAGGCGAAGGTGAAACTGAATCTGGAAAATCCACTGAAAACAGGAGTCATTGTTAATCTGGAGAGGAAGAAATTATGGGTAGAGTTTAAATATGAGCGACTCCCACATTATTGCTACTCATGTGGTAAAATTGGACATTATGCCACCTACTGTAAAGAAATACCTTATGAGAAATCAGAGCTGGCAGAAGACTTACCGGGAAAATTTGGAAATTGGCTCCGAGCGGATGTAAATGAACTCAGCCCTTATGGTAAGATTTTCTATGGAAAACATGAGGCAATCCTAGAAGAAACTGAGATAGTGCCAGAAACTCCTATACAATCGCTTCCTGCAAATGACAAACAGCAGCCAAATCAGAATTTGAACACCAGTTGGGAACAGCTGCATGCAAACCAACCCACCCAAGAGGAGAACAGCATGCCCACAGAGCATTCAACACTACAAATTTCGGGAGAGAAAAGCCCACAAAAGAGAGGAAGCTATTGCATTGATGAAGAATTAGCTATAGTTCTTTATGAGGAGCAAAAAAAGGAAGCAGAAGTCGATATGATAGAGATCTCAGCAAAAGGAAAAGGGCTGATGAGGAATAAATCCAAAGGCACCAAACAACCCACAGTCAAAAAAGGCAAGCGGTTCTGTCCATATGGTGCGCAAAGCTCAAAACCAGTAGATATAGAAAATATACAGCTGGTAGATACCCCAATCAACGTGGTGGAGAAGTCCTGTCAGTGGGCTCTGGTGGCTAGCCCTAATAAGCCACCAAACAGACCATGAAACTACTGAGTTGGAATTGTCAGGGGTTGGGCACACCCCTGACAATTCAGGCCTTGCGAGTCCTTGTGACTCAGGAACGGCCCAGTATTATATTTCTAATGGAGACAAAAAATCAGGAGCAGAAAGTGCATCGAATAAGGAGGAGGTTGAAATTTCAGAATAGTTTCTTGGTGAATCCAGAAGGAATCGCAGGGGGTTTGGCAATTTTTTGGGATGATCAGGTAGTACTAACAATTGACTCATTCTCAAACCATCATATAAATGCACAATGCCAACTCAACGAGAACAGACAGCTAATGCAAGTGACCTTTATACACGCTCCAAATGACTTCCAAGAAAGAGTGCAGCTATGGGAGGTTATTCATAGAGAAAGCAGAAATCATCATCTACCTTGGCTTTGCATGGGGGATTTCAACGAAATTTTGTATCAATGGGAAAAAGTGGGCAGAAAATGAGCTGAAAATTACCGGTTAACAGCCTTCAGGGAGTTCCTCAGCCAATGCGCCTTAATGGATTTGGAAACCAAGGGATGTGCATTTACCTGGACAAATAATCGGGAAGGAGATCAATTAGTGAAAGAGCGACTAGACAGGGGATTATGCAATCTTGATTGGCGAATAGCTTATCCTAATGTTGAGTGCATAGCACTACCAGCAATAGGGTCCGATCACAGCCCTATTACATTATCTCTAAACTCGCAGAAAGAACGAAAGGGGAGGAGTTTTCGATATGAAGCATTCTGGTCTGATGATGAGGTGTGTGCGATTAGTAAAGCAAGTATGGGCTGAAAATGAACAACAAAGTTATAATATAGTGGAAAAGCTAACGACGGTGGCCAAACAGCTTGGCAAAGTGGAGTAAAAACAGATTTCATAACGCAAAGAAGAGAATTGAGGAGCTTAAAATGAATTGCAAAGGCTGACCAATGGACATGCAGTGTTTACAGAAAGGGAGCAAGCTAAGCGGATAAAGCAGGAAATTGAAAAGCTCTGGTTGCGGGAAAAATGTATTGGGGCATGCGCTCAAGAATTAACTGGTTGAAATGGGGAGATAGAAATACCAAGTTTTTCCATGCAACTACTATCCATAGAAGAAATAGAAATAAAATTACCTTGCTGCAAAACGCAGCAGGAGAATGGGTGAAAGAGGAGCAGCCATTGAAGGACATGACGGAAGCTTTCTTCAAAAATCTTTACTTGTCAGCGGGGGCTCGCCATTTTCAGCCTATCATTCAACAAATACCAACCACAGTTGATGAAATGATGAACCGAGGCTAGTAAAATCTGTGACAATGGAGGAAATTACCGAAGCCATGCAACAATTAGGAGCTAATAAAGCCCCCTGCCCGGATGGGCTCAATGGGCTGTTTTACCGAAATCACCGGCCGGACATAAGTCGACAATTTTCAGCGAGGTTCAGAATTTTTTTGAAACAGACACTTGAATCCTAGCCTAAACAGAACCCAAATCACCCTTATTCCCAAAACTCCAAACCCAGAAAAGCTTGAACACTTCCGTCCCATAAGCCTCTCGCAACTTTGTATACAAAATCATCTCAAAAGTAATAACGAATGTGCTCAAACCCTTGCTACCTAGCCTTATTGCTGAAGAACAAAGTGCCTTTGTGGGGGGGCGACAAATCCAAGATAATATATTGATAGTACAAGAGGTATTACACAAGTTGCGTACACGGGAGAGGAAGAGTAAGTTCCAAGCTATCCTAAAGCTTGATATGCAAAAAGCATATGACAGAATTGAATGGGATTTCTTACAAGAATGCTTGTCTAAGATGGGATTTTGCAATCAATGGGTACAATGGGTAATGCAATGCGTGTCCACGGTTTCTTTCAGCATCAACTTCAATGGAGAGCCTCTACCTTTCTTCAAACCATCTAGAGGGCTTCGGCAAGGTGACCCACTCTCCCCTTATCTATTCATTTTAGTGGCCAACGTCCTATCTCATCTAATGAAACAAGCAGTTGCGGATGGTACTCTTCGAGGAATAAAACTAAACAGAAGCTGCCCTACTTTATCACACTTGCTCTTTGCGGATGATTCCATTTTCTTTCTTCATGGCACTGTATTGGAATGTCAGAATTTGGCAGGTATCCTACATCAATATTGTTTTGCGACAGGAAAGGCTATTAATCTTAACAAATAAGGTATCTATTTCGGCAAGAGTTGTCCAACGAGTCTGAGAAGAAATATGGCTGAAGAGCTAAGAGTCCCAGAAATAAATAAAACAGGGAAGTACTTAGGTATTCCCTCGGATTGGGGAGTTTCAAAAAAAGACATCTTTGCATGGATTCTTGCCAGAGTAAACAAGAAGTTAGAAAGTTGGAAGGATAATCTGCTGTCTAAATCAGGAAAGGAGATCCTAATCAAATCAGTGGTGCAAGCCATTCCTCAATACGCTATGTCCATTTTCAAAATCCCAGTGTCGATATGTAAAGCTATCGAAAGGAAGATTGCAAATTTCTGGTGGCGGAATGGAACCAAAGCTGCTGGAATTCACTGGAAAAAGTGGGACAACTTAAAACTCAGCAAGGAGGAAGGTGGCCTCGGTTTTAAAGACCTCCTAGATTTTAACAAGGCGATGCTAGGGAAGCAAGCATGGCGAATATCTCAGCAACCTTCCTCCATTCTAAGCCAACTAATGAAGGGCCTCTATTATCCACAATGTGACTTTTGGAAAGCAGGAAAAGGGTCCCGGCCTTCATGGGGGTGGAATAGTATCATTTTGGGGAGAGACTCTATAGCTCCTCAAATTATGTGGAACGTTGGCAACGGACAGCTTATTTCGGTGAGAAACGATAAATGGTTAAAAAGCGGACCAATTGGCAGGCCAGCTACAAGATATGAGCCAGAGAAAGTGGGAGCTCTCATAGACCAAAAGGAAGGAAAATGGAACGAGGAGTTGATAAGGCTGTTGTTCGATGACCAACGAGTTCAGGAAATCCTTGAAACCCCAATAGGATCACCTAATTCAACTGATAAAATGGTGTGGACAAAGAACAACAGGGATTTATTCGGTTAAAAGCGGATATCTTTTTATCGAAATCAAGTAGCACATCGGTATACACAACAAAGATCTTCCTCTCACCAAGCAAAACCAGACCTCTGGAAATGTATTTGGAAATCTAAAACTCTACCCGAGCAAAACATTCTTATGGAATGCTTGCCACAATGCACTATCTACAAAGTGGAAAACTTGCACAGACGGAGAATTGTACCGATCCGCTATGCCCAATTTGCAAAAACGAAGCCGAGTCCACCGAGCATGCCTTCCGCTCCGTCCTTGACAGTCAAGATATGGCGAGATAACCCCCTGCACATTCACATATCGAGACTCGGGTTAACAAGACTTGACGAATGGCTCTATTCACAAATAGAAAATCCAATCAGTGCGTAAAAGTTCGACCTAATCGCCACTACTAAGTGGTGTATTTGGAAAGACCGAAACCGGTTCATTTTCGAGCACCACCCTCTGTATCCGCACCAGACCCTGTCCAAAGCAATAGCCTTATATGAAAACTACACATCATGCAACAAAAAAGCCACAGAAACAACGCTCAAAGACACCCACAAGCAAAGATGGCAACCGCCGAACAAGGATGCCCTAAGCATTAACATAGACTCGTCCTTCATCAGTGAGGAAATCACAGAACCAGACCAGGAGGGGAGTAGAGAAGCGGCCGAAACTGGATCCATACCAGATCTGGAGGAAAACAGGGGCGAGTCTCATGTATGTGATGCCGGGAATGAGGGATCTGCACAAGATATGGAGGAGACCCAAGTGGAGAGAACGACTATACACTGCGGGAACAGAGGTGCGGCCGTGAACGGGGTGCACGTGGAGAGGCAAAGGGAACGAGAGGTGCTCATCGCGTGGATCGACGAGGCGAGGCCGCGAACAGGGGCGCGAGAGGTGAGGCCTTGTACGGAGACGAAAGAGACTTCTCTACTACCCGGACGGACGGCTATATGCACGAACAGGAGGAGATCAGAGACGCAGACCCTCATCCAATCGAACAACCTCGCTTCGGGGTGAGCTTAGAGGAGAGGCCACGAACAGAACGCAAGAAGAGAGGTCGCGAACGCAGGAGCCATCGCCCGTCTCTGTCGCGACTCTTGGGGCCGCTTGGTTGCTGGATTCTCCAAAGTCGTCGATGTCTCCTCACCAAACACGCCGAAGCCCTTGCCCTTTTGGAAACCCTAGCTTTCCTTTCCCCCGAAGCTCATAGAACCCTCCAAGTACATTCTCGACAGCTTGTTACTCGTGCAAGCGGTTCACGAACAGCTAGAACCAACGTGGGAAGTCGCAGAGTGGTGGACCGGATCCGAGAAAAGCTAAAACAATTTTCGGGCCTGACTTTGGCCCACCGCAGCGGGGAGTCCAATAGGCCTGCAGACTGGACAGCAAGAGCACAAAGAAAGAACTACCTCCCTCGAAACTGGGTAACCAACCCCCCAAGTGCCTTAGTTGATTTACTATGTGCCGATGTTTCTGATGTTATTGCTCCGAACTTATCAAAGTAAATGAATATCTTGCATTTCGACAAAAAAAAAAGAAAAAAGTGGAGGATATTCAAGGGATCGTAACTGATTATGGATAGGGATGCGGAGTTGAAAATAACTATGATTTGTACAAGATTATATAAAGCCAAGCATGACCAGTTTTAGAGCATCCGCAATCAATGAATGCTTACACAATTTATCAATTTCAATTTATCAATTTATTAGTTATATTTTCTATTCTTTAAATTAGCTTTTATCTTTGTTTAGAGTTAGTGATAATTATTACGCAAATTCATGTTACCATATCAGTACCGTTGACGGCACTGTAGCAATACTATTCATAACCATAGCAATATTGTAGCTCACCGTAGCATTGTAGTAGTTTCCTCTCTGAATCGCCATAGTCTGCTTTTTCAGATTTGGCGGAAGTTAAAGGTTTTAGACAATACATGACTAGTTTCTCCTATAAACTTTGAGTCCTTCAACTTTAACCTATGCTATGAAACCTCCCGATTAAAAATACTGTTGAGATATCATCTTCCTCACATGGAAAGACAAAAGGCAAATAGAATTTCAAGTAATTCGAATGGGCCACTAAATATTTCCCATATGAGCTTGATTGCAAGGGTAGTAGCAAGTCATGATCATCAAAGGTAAGAAAACACAAACGTTTGAATTCTAGCGCAAACATAAGGTCGTCCAATGCATTCATTTTATTTTTCCTGAACTTCAGGGATAGAGCGATTTGGAGATTACAAGACAGCTACTACACATGAACATCAAAGGTAAGAAAAGACAAACGTTTATCTTTATATAGTCCTACTTCAGGACAAAACCAAAAATTCAGTCGATCCATAACCAGGAAAATGTGACATAGAATTGCAGTCAGAGACATTGTAAATCTATAACCAGGAAACGCCGTGCATGGACGTGGCTTCACACATAATGCTTGGAGGGGAAAAAAGAAGCAAAGATTGGGAAAAAAAACAATGATTGCGAAAATACATAAAGGAGTATCAAAAGACGTGCTAAATTAATATTTATGTATCTCATTTTTGTTGGTGAAGCAATATGAAGACACATGTTTTTGTTTCATAACTTTTTCGAAATCATAGGCAACTTTTTTTTGTTGACTTTCTATTGATTTCCATTATTTTAATAACATTTTTTATAATTTGTAAAATACGTGCTTATCAGATTTTTTTGTTTATCAGGTTGTTTATTGTGAGAATATTGAAGATATAATACTGAAACCCTTTTAAAAACTCATGCAAAAGCTTATTGTATAGTTGACTTCGAAATTTATTTTCACCAGTTATAAAGTAATAGAAAATTTGTAAAGTCATAAAACTTTCACCTATTTAAATATCGTATCAAGTATTTTGCAAAGATTCATTCATCACTAATAAAATAATCATATCATCCTATCAATTTTTCCAATTACTGTTATGTTTATCACATATAAATTTAACAAGCTCCATATGTAATAATTAAACCATATGTGATAAACTAAAAATGAATTGGCAAAATAACCCCCACTGTAGAATCCAAAGACACTTTGCTAGTTGTCTTCGTAATTGGATCCGGTGGCCGCGCAAATCAAAGTGAAAATGTACTCTCCCTGCCCCACCAAATGAAATAATCGATACTTTACGTCAGAGTCAAGGTGGGGACGGTGGAAATTTTCTTCTCCTTTACTTGGCAACTTCAACAAAGTGTTCGTGGTGGAAACCACTTTTTCTCCTTGCCCCAAAGGATAAAGTAATCCCTTCCTCTAGATTGGCAAGGATACCCACCCCCGAAGACTTCAAGGATAATTGGTCTTCTGCTTAGAGACACGTTAATAAACACTGAGGTCTTTGGTCAAAAAAAGAGTCGATACACATATTAAAGTCAAGTTGTTCATACTGGAAATTAACTTTTGTATGATGCTATCCTTTAGAGTCAAGATGTTGAATAGTTATGCTTTGAAAATAATGGATTGATTGAGAAATTTTGCTAAAGCAATGCCGTGTTTGAAACTCTGTGGAAATATCTCAGAAGAAGCTTGGATGACCTCTAATGCTTGACGCGTGTGTCACGGGCTGATCCATGACACATGCGACTTTTAATAAGTTGATGGAAAAGATCAATGCCATATTCGACTCTCAGTCACTATGAGAGGGAAGAGCTAGGCAATTCATAGGGATGTGAGGTTTGCATCTTGCCTTGATTGAAGTCATTCATAATAGGAAACTTACTAACAAAAAACCTAAACCTATAATTCTTGTATCAATTCAATCATAAATCTTTTAATTTGATCAGTGTGTCATAAACCTTTATACCATTTGTAAATTTAGTCATTTCAGCAAATTTTAATTAGAAATTGCTAACAGGGCGGTCTAGTTACTACTGGCCATTTTATGTGGCAGGGTCAATGCTGGCATAAACAATTTTTACAATTTTTATTTTTTTGAATGTTTTATTATTTTTTCTTTTTTAATATGTGGAATGAATAATGGAGTTATGTGGGTGCTTCTTGTCCAATCTTTTTATTTTTCTTAGCACTTCGCTTCACATAAATTGGAACTTTGTTGAATCTCCACTTCGTGTACTTTGTGAGTGAGGTAAGGATGTTGGAAATTTCCTATAATATGAGCTTACATTAATTAATTGATTTTCTATATTAAATAATCGAGTTAATGGATATTTCAATATTTGTTAAACTCTAGAGTGATCTTATTAAATTGGGTATTGGCATCTATTAATAACGGGCCTAGTTGAGTAGCAAAGTGTAGACAATTGTGTTTAACTAAACCCGTAATGGGAAGGGCCCAGTTGATACGCTATTGATTAGGGTTTGCTAGGTTCCTTCTCTAGCCTATAAAATAGTAGGTTATACCTATCAGTTGCTGAATTCCATTAAAAGATGCTATACTGAAATAGGTCATAAAGAGGAAGATATGGCATTCCAATAGATCTCTGATTATCAAAGTGATATATTTTTCTTCAAGTGAAGAAATAGCTCAAACAGATACGCTTTAATGCCGATGTGCTTATTGATCTCGATATTTTATAGTCATATATGGATTCGATTCTTCTTGATTAATTAATTATTCATGTGAATAATTTTCTACAAAGGAACCTTCAAGCGACCCGTTGCTCTTCACACAATTTCTTTTTATTTAGGATTTTGGCGCATGGTTAGGTGGATTTAATAGATTTTAATCAAAATTTTAATTTGTCTTTTGTTAAATCGGATTGTCGCTTTTAAATTTCTCTCACATGTCAACTTTACAAATCCTACTTGTGTCATTAAATTTGTCCCTGACTTTGTACGTGTGATAAAGAAAATTAAATTGTCACTAAAAAATTAAGAGCTGCATCTACATCCATGCTCATCCCTCATGGTACTAATTATCGAGATAACTTGAGGTTATAGATGATTTGCTAAGATCCGGATAATATTACCTAGAGCTCAACGATACGTACTATAACCTCTTGTTTGTGGAGAAGATAAGCATTTTATTCTTTTAGTTGGACAAGTTTTTAACTCTAACCAGATATGTATCTATCTATATTAGAATATCGAGGATGATGCTTCAATTTAGAAAAGGATGACGAAATATGTTGAATAGACTGATCAAGCCGAAATTTGGGCTATAATTTCCAGCTTTTGTTTTAACATCAGTTGTGGCATGAGATTGTGAGATAGATGGAGTCTTGATGAGTTGGGCCTTTTCTAGTTAGATAATTTAGTAATAAATACAAGTATTAAGTTAGGATAACATGGACATCATCCACATTGATATTTACATGCGTGTTATGTTCATGATTTGTAATTCACCGACCAAAGATATGGTCTGAGAAAGTTTCTTTCAATGAAGGATGGAAAAATTATAGCTCATTGCATAAATTACCACAATTTTATTTTTATTTTTACTCTTTTGTTATTAAATTGAGGAAGTCTTTTTAGCATGTGTTTGCATAGGTCTCTCTCTCACTCTCTCCATATGTTTTTTTTTTTTTTTTTCTCACTCTCTCCATATGTTTTTTTTTTTTTTGGTCGAAAGCAAATTGTATTAATTACTTAAAAGGATTCAGAAGTACATAATTCTCATTATAAAGCAAATTGAAATAGAGGATGAATACTGAAAAACAAAGCCAAATTTAGAACACAAGGAGGATCGACGGAGCCGAGCAAAGTTAAGCATAAACCTGTTCCACATGAATGGATCTATCAAACAAAATCGACGGTAGATCATTAAATCTTGTGTCTTTGTCAGTGATGAGCATACATCGAAAATTCATTTTTCAATAATTACGACATTGCTAGTTGGCGATGCATGTCTAGGTTCAGCTTCCTCTACACCATCATTGTACGGAGACGACCAGAATAGGTTAAACAAATACGATCTAACATGTGGAGGAGTAAATCTTTGTAATTCAACAAGATGCTAAAACTCTTGAGATTATCATTGAGATTGGAGGTAGAAAACTTGTACGAACGGAGTAAAAGGGCATCGAATCCCTAAAAGCATAATTTTCAAACTTCCAAATCTAGATTAAGAGAAGATAACATCCAAAATCTAAAATCAAATCAGGATAGTTCAAACTCTCAAATCGAGAACTAGATTGTGGGAAGAGAGCTTTCAAATCTAAATCGGGAGAGAAGAAAAAGTAAGAAAATAACAATAAAATACAAACAAAATCAACAAAAGAGAGAGGGGAGGGTGAGACTAGCTCAAACCCTCCCCATGGTTGAAAGTTGAAGAAGACAATGGGGAAAGACTCTCCATATGTTTGAGCCATTAACTTTTTGTGTGGATCCTCCGCTTGGGAAAATGAGGAAGCAGATTTTGAGCAAAGATATCCAATTTTCCATTTTCATAATCTATATATACACTTGCACTTCTTATCGAATAAACGGATGAAATTTTAATAAATTAAGAGCATGGTCATCCATAAAAAATGGATAGATATATGAATCAAAGGTAACGACCTTAATTAAGGATTTCCACATACCCATCTTTCAGGAAAAAAACTGAAGACTTTTTGTCCAACATTCTGGTCTCCAATTATAGGCAATTTTTTGAGAATGGTACGTGAGGTTAAATAGGAGTGAGGGCCAGTGTGCAATTTCACGTTTTTCTTCTTTTATTCCTTTCAATTTGTAGAGAGAGAATCTTGCATATGCCAATGTGGTTGCTTTATTAAGGCGTGTAAAAGTATGTAATCCCCTCAGCCTTTTCCATATAAGACTAACTACTACGATAGATTGAATAAGAAAAGAATCTACCGTTCTCATGACACCCTTGGACTCATAGCGATGCAGGCTTATGAATATGGACAACTGGCCGCGACGGTTGGGTTGATCCCAGAAAAATAATTCATGAAGATTTGACATTATATGTGTTTTTATTTTTGTCGGCCATTACATTTTGGCTACAGTGATTTGCATTATTGTCCTTTTTCTATCAATCAAAAAGTGCTCATGAACATGGACAATTGGCAACATGGTTGGCAAAGCTTGGTGAGGTTGATCCCTGAAAAATCACTCAAGGGGATTTGACATGATCATACCACGTGTGCTTTTATTGTTGTCGGCCATTACATTTGGCTACAGTATTGCATTATTGTCCTTTTTCTATCAATCAAAAATTGCTGGTAATTGGCAGCGATGGTTGGCAAAGCTTGATGATGAAAATGATTTAAGAGGATTCAACATTATCGTAATTAGTGTGCTTTTATTTTTGTCGGCCATTACATTTGGCAAGGGTGATTTGCATTATTGTCCTTTTTTTGTTGACCAAAAAATTTCCGAAGTCTGAGTCTCATAATACACATTAATGATGTCTGAAGACTATAGGCATTCTTGTCGGTCCTTACCATAACCCTTTTAAGGTATCGGTGCTAACTTTATCAATGTCGAACTAAGATTATAATTTTACATCTGATAGTACATCAGTGCTACAGGAAAGGAAACATTAACCTCATGGCTGAAGCGAAAAAGAGGAACTATTGAAGGTAAAAAAAAATTATGAATCGGAAACCTACAACATAGAGCATCGATTTGATGGTTTCAGAAGATACAGCGGAGATGCACTTCATATTTGAATCCACAAGGCTAGGGTTAAGGGTGGCCGCTCAGAGAGGCGAGAGGATGGTGAGCGACTGGTCGTTGGGGTTGTAGTTAGGGTCAAGAGATCTGTCGATGCTTCTCTGCCATTCCTCTATATAGGCGTCAAAGATATTTTCTTAATTCTCTTTGGTAACTGGACAACGTGGCCACGCAAATCAAAGTGGAGGAAATTCAGAAATGATGAGGACGGAACTCTTCGCTGTGGTTCTGTCCAACTTGTGTGGATCAATAATTGCAGATGACCAAGACTTTTCCCTCTTGTACAAAATATTAGGGGCTCCAACACAAACAAATAAAAAACAAAACAAAAAAATCCAATGAAAGATTTATTCTGATTTATCTTTAAATTAAATCCATATCCAAAGAGAATTACATTATAATTAGCACCTATTATATTTCTATTACAATCCTCAATTATAAAGAAATAAATTATATCTAATAATTATTTACGAGTTCAAGCTCAAATTATTAATAAAATATGAGTTCAAATTATAAAAACTATCTAACAACCTAAGAAATTGCCCCCATGTTGCTCTCGAATTTTGCCCGCTCATTGAAGAGCGGAGCCCTTGTGCCTTCTTGTCAATGGGAGTATAAATCACACACCGACACGAAAGAGACTAATGTTTCTTTTTTTTTTTTTTTTGTAAGTCACAATTCATGTATAATAAAATAAAATCATTCATTAATTACTTTATGATCCAAAATTTCTACTTATATTTAATAGATAACAACCTATTTTATTGGACCTTATGGAGTCATGGGAAGCTTCTGGTAGTTAATCTAGCCTTTTTCACAAGATTTAAATCATTTGTGCGCTTAGTTTGATCACCTTCCTTAAATTCATCAATCTTCGGGCCATTGTCTAATCACTTCCCTTAGATAAATAAATAAAAACAATTCTTTATGGTTTTGGTTGCAATGCGAATTAGTCGGTGTGGTTTGTAGGAGCTGAGGATTTTCAATTCAAAATGGATTTGAGCAATCTGAGCTGTGTAGGTCCCATAAATCGCCTGCTAAAATGATCCCATCGGTGAACTGAGTTCAGACTAGACTATGTTGGATTTTACCAGTAAAGTATAACAGCCAAGACTATAGGAAAATGCTTTTGAGGCTAGACGTTCGATGGTCTCCTGACTGTTTGTGACAGGATCTTCTTAGATGAAAAAATTACTAACTCGTTGGAAAATTACCATCACATTGTACTACCCTATGCTCATTAACATTGGATTGTACGAGAATATCCCCACCTTGTAGACAAAAACCACAGTCATAAATAGTTGCCCAACTTGCCCAGATAAATAATTGCGTACCGTACAACCACAAACCAAACAAGAAGACAAAAATCAAGAAATTTGATTGAAAGACGTATGGTCTCAAATTGGTCTTTTGTTACCAGACGTTCTCATGTACTTGGTTTTTTCTGTAAAAAAAAAATAAAAGAAGTTTTAAAGTTATTACATTAATACTAATTCGTTTACAAATCTTTTAATTAGACCAAACTAATTTTATATCTTTTTATATCGATACTAATTGAGTCCATCTAACTAATTTAAGTGAAATTGTTAACGTAAAAGATGGCTATCCTATGTGATACAATCCTTGAATAAAGGAAGAAACGAGTTTAGAGCAAAGATGTCAAAATCCTCATTATATGCTTACAATACACCTTGAATAAGGTTAATGATTTTTTTATAAATTAAGATCGAGCTCGTGTGGTAAAGAGATTTTCTGCATGGATACATGAATCAAAGTTGAGGGCCCCTTATAAAGATTTTCACATGCCCTCCTTTCAAGAAAAGAATGGGTGAATTAGAAATCAACCACTCCGGTCCCTGCTCGAAGATAATGTTTTGAGAACCGTACGGGGCTGGTATGCAATTTCACCAGGTGCAATCGTTTGTACTCGATCTGGTTTGAATAAAAACAATGTATCAAGAAAAAGAAGCAACGTGATGATGATTTTGTAAAAGCCACGTGTGAAGAATTCGTAAGCTTGATGGATGTGAGGTGCCATGCAATGAGTAATATTGAAATTTGTTCATTTCTATCTTGTAGAGGAGCAACGCAGACATGAAATTACCGTAATGGATTTGTGTTTGGGAGGAAGAATACGTTGTGCTTGAGTCCTGAAAAGCGGTGCAATAGGACAAAACTCATCGCGTGATCTTGTTCACCTTGTCCCCGATGAAATAATTGCAAGTGACCCTCGGCCAAAGACAAAACAAAACGGAGGCGGAAGGCTGGTTACGGTTTTTGCCTTTGAGAATGAGAAATCTTGGAGCGGATCAAAGTTGTGTCCAAATTCGGAAGGGCGGTGCGCTCGGATGAACCATATGTGCTTGTTATATACGAAATCTTAAATGAGGCATATTTACTTCTTTAACCCTCCCCTTTCACAATCCCTTTCTGTTAATCGGCAAGAATACTACCGGGCCCACCGTAGACTTTAAGGATAAATTTTCTTAGTTCGGTTTGTAAATGGGCCACGTGGCCACACAGATCGAAGTGAAAAGGATATTTCGAAAAGGCGAGGACGGAACTCATCACGTGGTTCAGCTCACCTTGTCCAAATAAATAATTGCAACTGCTAGAACAAAAACAGACAAAACACGGCAGCGATAAATATAATGGTGCGGGTGTGGGTCCCATAAACCGTGACGTTTTCCTCAACAAAGGAGCTCCCCATAAGACGCCCTTTTCTCTCTAACCAATGCGTGGAAAGAGACTTAACGTTTTTTTTTTTTTTAAAGCCACGATTCATACAAGGGAAAACATTATCTAAAAAGCCTGAGCAACAATTTCTTAAGAGAAGAACAAAGAGCGCCATAATCTCCACGCCTAACACTTAAGTCGCCATAACTTCCAAACCAGTGACACTTAAGTCCGCCACTTTTTTTCGAGTGGGACACTTAAGTGCCACCTCCGACCCTCCTTAGAAATCCTACGCTGAATATTTTATTATTATTTTTTTCCTACGTGGCTCACGGAGCTCCAAATCAAGATAAAAATTAACAAAAAAATTTTTAAAAAAGAAAATTTTAAAAATTTTAATTTTAAAAATTTTAAAAATTTAAAAAATAAGAAAATTTAAAAAAATTTAAAATTTAAGAATTTAAAAAAAAAAAAGTGGGGGAGGTCGAACGGCGGCCGAGGCCGAGCCCGCCGCCGCCGCCGCCTCCCCCGTCGCGCCCCGCCCCGTCGCCGCCCTTGCCGACGAGGGGGAGGGTCTGCCGAGTCGCGCCCCGGCCCCCGTGGGCCGACCGACGGCGAGGGCCGCGAGCCCTCGCCAAATCGCGGCGAGGCCGTGACCCTCGCCCCCCCAGATCTGGGCGAGGGCTCGCGGGCCCTCGCCGCCGGCCGACTCGGCCCCCCCGGCCGGGCCCGGCGACCCGGCCGACCCTCCCCCTCCGTCGCCGGCCCTTCCGGCGCGGCGGCGGAGGCGGCGAGGGCCCGCGACCCTCGCCGGATCCGGGCAAGGGTCGCGGCCCGCGCCTGATCTAGGGCGAGGTCGCGGCCCTCGCCTGATCCGGCGAGGGCTCGCGGCCCTCGCCACCTCCCGCCGCCGCCGGGAAGGGCCGGCGACGCGGAGTGGAGGGTCGGCGAGGGCCCGCGAGCCCTCGCCCGATCTAGGCGAGGTCACGCCTCGCCGCGCTTCGGCGAGGGCTCGCAGCCCGTCGGCCGGCGGGGACGGCGACCCCGGCCGACCCTCCCCCTCCGTCGCCAGCCCTTCCCTGGCGACGGCGGGAGGCGGCGATGGCGGGGAGGCGGCGGCAACGAGGGCTCGGCCCTCGGCCGCCCGTTCGACCTCCCCCACCCTTTTTTTTTTAATTTTTAATTTTCTTAATTTTTAAAAATTTTAAATTTTTCTTAATTTTTTAAATTTTTGAATACTTTATAATTTAATTAATTTTTATATTATTATTTACACGTAGGCACGAAACGGCGTCGTTTTTGCGTTTTCTCGCCACGTCGGCGTGCAAAACGACGCCGTTTTGGACTAAACTCGCCGGAAAATTGTCACGTCGCCATTTGGCCGGATTTTCGCCGGAGTGGCACTTAAGTGTCCCATTTTACTCGATGATGGCACTTAAGTGTACCATTTTAAAGTTATGGCACTTAAGTGTCCCGGCGTGCCAAGTTATGGCACTCCAGGTGTCCTCACCTCAACAATTTCTTCATCGCCATGGGCACCTTCTCATATTCATGCGCACAAAAGAATATATATATTTCTTAATTACTTTATGTTCGAAAATATCTAAACTAATTGAAACTCCACCAGTGCTCCAATTGATAACAAGCCAATTCTATTTGACCGTATGGGCTCATGTGAAGCTTTCGTTAGTCAATTTGGACTTTTTCACAGGAAATGAATTTCTCTTAAATTGTTTGATTCTTAGAGATTGGGTCATGTGCCCTAGCCAGAATTAGATGGCATCATGACATCCTAAACAATCGGGGTTATCAACCTCCACTCCACATGATTATGTTTTTGATTTCAACAAGTGTTATCATATTAATTGACTAATTCAAATGTCATTAGCTGCCTTGTCAAGAAAATTGGACATGTACATTTTTAATTCATAAGATTTAACGGAAGTTAAAAGTTTTAGACTGCACACAGCTAGCTTCTCCTTGAAATTATTGGTCCAAGTCATAAAGCGAATAGAAACCCAAGTCATCTGAATGGACTTGTAAATTTTTTCCAAATAAGCATGACTGCGAGGGTAATTGCAGGTCATTTTGCTTAATTACCATTTCACGTTCGAACTCCTACGCAAACCTATGATCGTCCAATGCATTCGCTCTGTTTTTCCAGAATCACATAGACACTGCAATAGGTAGACTACAAGACAGCTAAAGCCAATCCATCCCGAGTAAAGTGTCGTCCTACTACTCTAAAACATCACAGGAAAGAAAAGAGGAGCATCTTATGTTGAAAGTATAGGTTTGAAGTGTAGGTTTAGTTATGTATTTGTCATAGCTAAATTCTCCAACTGTTGAAAGTGTTATGGCATGCCTGTTGGTGCTCAAATTAACTTATTGGGCTTTGGAATTTGAGAAGAACAGAGTAGACCCAATAGACGAGAATTTACGGAGATTGGGCAGAATGCCAACGATCAACAAATAGAAGTCTTGAACAATGCAACAGGGGAACTTGCTGAAACTGCCGAAAGAAGAATGGAAGCAATTACGAGAGTCAACACTAGCAAAAATATCGGTAAGGTAGAATGGTTATCAATAAGGAGACGAGGCTTCCGGAACATTTTAAATATTGAAATGATAACGGCTAAAATCAATTATCCGTGGATTACTGCTATAAATAGCCAAAGAACATCAATGTAAAGGACATTTTGCCAAAATTGACAATTGATCATTTAGTTTTCAATTGTTATTTTTCATTTTTTCGCACTATTACATTCAATCATATATTTACTTTTCTCCTGTTCTCCTGTATTTTACTTTTGCCAGTAGTTTAACTAAGTTGTTTTCTTTCTAGAGTCACGTAGAACCTATCACAAACAATAAAACCAAAACCTTCCCCCTTCAATGAAAGATTTCGTCGAGGGAACATTTCCCCAATGAACAATGCCTTAAATTTAGTGATAGCTATTTTCTTAGATTTTGCAATTTAATCCAAGGAGTTATCATACTTGTATACGAAATTACGTGCAATCATGTCTTTTATTTTATTTTTCTAATTTAAATTTTCTTAATGGTAGGCAACTAAATCTATTCATTTGCTAATAATTATTATCATCGTTTTATAATATTCAGTTATTTGCAAAACACATGTAATTAATTTTTTGTGATGAAATTTTCTAGTAGCAAAGGATATTCTTTTATTATTATTATTATTATTATTATTATTATTATTATTATTATTATTATTATTATTATTATTATTGATTCTCCAATATTATCTATCAATTATGGGCTATCATGTCATATTTGGTTTTCAATATTGTGAAAATCTATTAACCAAATTATGAGAGCCCACAATTTATGATTAAAGGGATATCATATCATAACAGGTACCTCTATATTATAAGAACTCATCATAGTCTTCAATTTAAAGTAAACTAACAAAATATTTGCTAAAATAACAATAAAAATTAGATCATTAGATAAAGCTCGCACAAGGGCGTGGCAAGTAACATCCGCTTTCATGTGCACATAGATAGATTGTCAATGATCTAATCTTAGCCCTACGGTATCGCGGAATGAATCTGTGTACACGATTTTCTCTGGCCCCAGAGGAGGAACAAGTAGTGGTTGCGTCTCTTTAATGAGGCAATTGACTTGTTCAGCGCTCACCTTCTGTCTGACCAAGGCTAGCAAAACAGGCCCTTTCTCTAGATAGGCATCAAAGATATTTTCTTAGTTCTTTTAGTAATTGGAGAACGTGCCCACGCAAATCGAAGGGGCGGAAATTCAGAAGTGATGGGGACAAAACTCTTCGCTGTGGTTTTGTCCATCTTTTCTGGATCAATAATTGCAAATGATAACCACTTGCCATTGCAGCGTGGATGGTAGAGCCTTTGCTCTCCCCGCTCTCCCCGGTGGAGGCCAAGGTTTGAAGCCCCTGCAAAGCAGGGAGGCTGAAGCGTTGTGTGGTGATTTATGTGTGTCACTGAGGTAATGATTTCCCTGCTATCGATACATGGGGGTTTACGTGAACGGCTGCCGGCCACAGTAGTGGTTCCTCCAGCACCCAAATAATAATAATAATTGCAAATGATAACCACCCACCTGGGTGGCGTTGCTGGTAGCGAGCTTCTCCCCCTAACGCAAGGGGAGGAGATCGATTCCCGGGCATCGCAGGGTGACTTACCCAGTGGCACGTGTATGATGGCTAGCACGTGTTGCCTCCAAGGTGTACCTCTCGTTACCCCGGGCCTTTCGGGTTGTCCGTGTTGGTACGGTGCGGGGATTCCCGAGTTACCAAAAAAATAAAATAAAATTAAAAATAATAATTGCAGATGGTGGCTTCACTGGGTAAGCTTTAGTCCTTTGAGGGGAGGTCAGGAGTTCGAAGCCCTTGCAACGCAAATTGCAAAGGGGCTGGCGGGCTATTAGGTGATTGACGAGTGGCACCGGGGTGGTGGTTTCCCTGCTAGCGTCACTTGGGGTTTACGTAGCGGTTGTTAGCCAAAACGGTTCCTCCAACACCAAAAAAAAAAAAAAAAAAAAAAAATTGCAGATGATCAATCATCGGCCGTGGTAGCCCCACTGGGTAGGCTTCAATCCTTTGAGGGAATGTCAGGAGTTCGAAGCCCTTGCAACGCAAGTTGTAAGGGGCTGCGGGCTATTAGGTGATTGACGCGTGGCGCCGGGGTGGTGGTTTCCCTGCTAGCGTCACCTGGGGGTTTACGTGGCGACTGTCGACCAAAGTGGTTTCTCCAACAAAAAAAATAAAAAATAAAATAATTGTAGATGATCTAGACCTTCTTCACTCTTACAAAATATTAATATTATGCCCTCAAATATAAGGGTATGCAAAAGAATCAGAACCTCTCCGAACCACCCGAAATCGGATCGAAACCGCCCGAAATTGGTGGTTCTTAAAGGAATCGGTCCAGTTCCCGGTTCCATGGGCGGATTTGTTCACCCATCCACCTAGACCGGACCGATTATATTAAAATAATATATTAATTTTTAATATTAAAAAAATTGAAATTACTAATTAATAAACCCAAATCAAATAACTAAAAATATTAAGTCAAGATCGCGAAGAAGAAGGGCTAGCCTAGGAGCTAAAAAGTCCAAAGCCATCCAAAGCAGGGCTAGCCAGCCTGGCTGGGTAATCTCTAGTTAAACCAAAGCGCACCTTGAGTCATTGACAAAACGCCAAGCAGTGAGTGGGCAAAAAGCAAGCACGTGAAGAAGCAGGGTTGTAAGAGGAGGAGAAGAAGAATAGGTCAGGCGAAGAACTAGCAATTTCGGTCGAAAATCAAAATTGTTTCACATCAAGATTAGAGCTTTCGAGAAACCTAGGAACCCCTCGGGCTAGGGTTTGCAAGGAAACCCTCGATTGTAGCAGGTCCATCCATCCCTTCCTCTATTCCGCCCTCCGGAAAATCTCCGTCGCCCTTGACAATAGCAAGTCCGTTCGTCTGTCCCTTTTGCTATCTCTCTATTTGGCCCTTTGATGTCGATTTTCCGGCACCGTCGCCCTTGACAGCAAGTTAGCAATAGATTCGTGTGGAAGGATTTGCCCAACAAGATCCACCACATGATCTTCGAGAATTGGGTCAGCGCCACCCTCCTCCTCACCCCTCTTGTCGGCACCTACACGTTCCTTCTATCTTTGTCTCCCTGTCTCTCTCCATTATGATGATTCTAGGCGTTCGGGGGAGGGGGGTTTTCCCGGGTGGATCCCGTTTCCAATTTTTCGAAGCCGGTCCTTAGCAAGCGATTCCCAGTTCCAGTTCTAAGTCGGGAACTGCTCGCTCGACCATGCACACCCATACTCAAATATACAAGATAAAAAATTGAATTTAAAAAAGAGATTGAAAGATAAAATTCATTCTAATTCACTCTTAAATTAAAATTGCACCCTGTAAGAGATTTCATTATATTTAGTGCCTCTCTATTATAATTCTTAATTATAAAATAAAGAAATTATCTAGGGCCCAAGCCAAAATATTAATAAAATATGAATTTAAACTATAAAAGCCCCTTCAACCAAAAAATAAATAAATTATAAAAGCTCTTTAGCTACATGAAAGCATTACCCCACCCCGTGACTCCCGTTGGGGTGGCTCTTAGACCTTTTCCGCTTACTGAAGAGTGGAACCTCATACCATCCTGTTAATAGAGAGTATGAATAATATTAATAGAGTATGAATAATATCTTAACATGAAAGAAACTAATGTTTCTTTTTGTAAGCTATAATTCATATATAATAAAATAATATCATTCATTTAAATATTTTATGTAGTTGAAAAATTTAGTATTGAATTGATTTCAATGTAATAAATTTAGAAATTCTTTTTGTACTTTTTCCTGTGGTCAACTCTGCGACTTGGCGTGCAGGCAGGTGCCCATAAAAAATACCGAAATCATAAATATCAACCAAAGCCTTGATAAAAATTGGCGTCCTTCGCATATAAAATGATGTGTTCTTATTAATGATTTTTAAATATTTCCCGTACTTAATTAAATTTCTTGCTAGGTTTTACGTACATCTCGCGTACTTTAGCGAAACTCAATAAACAAACCCTCTACGTTCAACTATTAGATGGGTGCCATATAAGATTCGCTACACGCGTGCATTTGAACAATCGCTAGGGAACCCTCCGGCAAATACGTTCAGTTCTCACGTCAAAAGCTACGTTTTATTCATTTATTTTTGTTCTCCCCCAAGTACAATGTCCCAAGGGCTTTTTTTTGGTGCCATGTTCTAAAAAGTGACGAATTCGTACCACAATTTATAGTGTGTGGTTAACAATTTAAGAACACGGGGACAAGGACCAATATTTAAACGTACAGATTTTTGGAAATCAGGACACTTGCGTTTATGTTTCCTAAAAGTTGAACAAATCCGTAGAGTAATCCATTGGGGATCAAATATGGAAAAATCCTTAATTTCTCGAAACACTTTGGAAGCATGTGAAATACCAAAACTCTGGTAGGAGAAACATATAATGAATAAAGGAGTTACAAGGGATAAGTACACTAATGGTGCCATAAGTTGTGTACGGCGCTCACTTTGGTGCCAAAAGTTTCCGCCGGATCACTTAAGTGCCAAATCGGAGAAAAAACGATCACTTTGGTGCCACCGGCGAGAAATTCCGGCCAAAATGATTACGTGGCATTTTTATTTAAAAAAAAAAAGTTGCTCGGCTTTTAAACGACGTCGTTTTCCATCCTCTTCAAGAAACGACGTCATTTTGCTCTTCTACGTGGACACCCTCGCAAAAATGACGCCGTTTAGGTCGTATATGGGTTGGAATTAGGGTTAGGGTTTCTTCCTCGCCGCTCGGCCACCATTGTTCGCCGCCAACGCTCGGCCACCGTCGCTCGGCCACCATTGTAGATGCTCGACTAGGTGAGCGAGGAGGGAACCAGATCGTTGCTGAAACAAAAAGTGACAGAAAGAATAGGAGGCGAGGCGGAGGAGGAGGAGGAAGAAGAGGGGTTGAAGGTGCCGCAACGGTGCGCCGCCGCCGCCCGCTAGTGCCGTTGTTGGTGCTTTGCTCTTCGGTGCGCTGATGGTGTTATTCACTGGTGCCGTTCGCTTGGTGTCGCTCTTCAAGGAAGAAGACGGCGTGCCTCCTCTCTCTCTCTCTCTCTCTCTCTCTCTCTTCAATTTGGGGATTTAAGGTTTCGATTTGGGGGAAAAAGCCAAACGACGTCGTTTTGTGGTTTAGATGCTGATTGTGCTCTCCGGCAAGCCACATCGGCCTAAAAATTAATAAAAACGCCACGTCAGATTTCCGGCGGTTCGGATCGGCGTTGGCACCAAAGTGAGCGTTTTTCAAATTTTTTGGCACTTAAGTGATCCGACGGAAATTTTTGGCACCAAAGTGAGCGCCGTACACAACTTATGGCACCATTAGTGTACTTATCCCGAGTTACGAAGCATAACCAAGTAAAAAATCACATTATCTTTGCAATTGGAACTCGGGGATGGCAAATTGAAAAACAAAATGAAAGTTTCCAATCAATTAATGTTGTGGTCAACCTCCAGCAATATAAAAGAGATATGGTCGCAAATTGGTGTTTTGCTAATAGACGTGCTCAAGTAATTGGTCTTTTACTGAAAGATGGTTTAATCAACAGTAAGGTCTTTAGCCAAAAATAAATTATATACTTATGTTAGAGTCAAGGTGTTCATAGTGACAATTAATTTTTAGATGACACTTTTCTTATAAGAGCTATATAATGTTAGAGAAGATAATATAGGTGGAAACGGAAATGGACTTCAGAGCATGTAGATCACTTCCTTATGAGTGTTATTGCCTTCGTTATGGTAAAAGAACGGAAAGAGATATTGTTCTCTTAGTAATTGGACCACATGGCCATGCAAATCAATGTGAAGGACATTGGAAATTGCGAGGACAGATTCCCGCGAATGAACAATCAAACAGAACAAACAAGGCCAAGGGCAACAATTTTTTTGATTGATAAGCAATATTTCACGTGAGCACGCCATAAGATTCCCCCTTTTCTCTTACAAATGCGTGTGGAAAGAGACCAATGTTCCTTTTTCTAAGATACGGCTAGTGCAAGAAAAAACATAATCGAAACAGCTTAAGTAATAATTTCTCCATCGCTATGTACATTTCCTCATACTCGTGTGCACAAAAAAAAAAAATATTTATTAAATATTCAATGTTTGAAAATACCAAAGCTAATTGACGACTCGTAGTTAGGAATTTCCACCATTATTGGAAATGATAACAAGCCTACTTTATCGACCGTGGACTCATGAAGCTTCTCTTAATTAATTTGGACCTTTTCACAATAGCTGAATTCCACTTACATCATTTGAGTGCTTGGTGTAATCACTTTCCTTTAGTCCAAAAATAAGAAAATGATACAAAATGATTTTTGAACTTTAACTCAATATGCAATGTGAACCTACAGAGAAAAGAAAACCTATTTTCTAATTGTTCTTTGTCGCCCCCCTCCTCCCCGAGGGTCTTTGTTTATTTACATCTAGGTTGTTTTTCAAAAAATTACCCAAAAAATCCTAAAACTATTATAATTTTTCCAATCTAATTATAAACATTTTGCAATTGAACCAATTTAGTCCATTCGACCAATTTTGACCGACCGGCTCTAGCTATTTGGCCGACATAAACATATTTTAATAATTTTTTCGATTTTTTTTTCCTTTTCTTCCTCTTTCCCCACAGTGGTCGGTGAGGCTCTGGCAAGGCTCACTACTCGCTGGGTGAGGGTTGCCGCCTAGGGGATGCAAGTGAGGCCATGGAGAGGTTGGTCTTGCTTAGATCTGGCAAAGCCGCCTTGCTGCGACCCTCGAGCCTCGCCTAGATCTAGGCGAGGCTAGACGAGGGCATCGTGGCTCTCGCCCAATGGTTGACGAGCCTCATCGAAGCCTTGTCGGCCACTGTGGGGAAAAACGAAAAAGAATGAAGAAGAGAAAGAGAAAGAGAAAAAAAAAATAATTGAAAAAAATAAAATATTATTAAAAATTATCCATGTCAATGTTGGCCAGCCAAAATTGGTCAAATAGACTAAATTCACACATTTGCAAAAGGTTTATGATTGAATTGGAAAAATTGTAATATATTTACGACTTTTTGTTCATTTTCCTAGTTTGTTCCCCCAATTATAAAATTTGTGCGCTCCTTCTTGTGTGACATGCAAATTTTATTTCTTCCGATTTTCAAAGAAAAGTTTACTTACCAAATTTAGCTCACTCATGGGCATGGCACATTGTATCAGCTAGAATAACAGGCTGGCCAAATTTTCATCCCATCCAATTAAGTTCAGAACCCTTTTTACCAGCCAATTAGAATGCAATTATATGGGTCTAGTATTATTAATGCTAAAAAAGAATGCTCTTGATATCTGTATATAATTTAATAATATTTTGGGGTAGGGATCACGATTCCTAATTTTTATGTAATGAATACCTGCATCAGTTTCCAAAATTTAGGGTTGACAATTTTGAATTCTAAAGCAATAAAAGTTCTAAACAAACTACCTTGAATGATTTCACAGCCACAAGATATTAAGGCTTGACCTTCACCAAATTCTGCTAAAGCACACTTAATATCTAGCAGAAAAGCCGGTTAGACATATCTACAACGGGAAACTTGCAGTGTGGGTACATGATTCAAATACTATCTTGACAAAAGAACCAGGTGATCAATAAAAAAGAAGTTCCGTTATATTTACCAAAAAGAGCCTACGAAATAGGCCGGTGGCAAACTTGTGATACAAAGCTCCTCCTGCATTTTCATGCAAAAGCCATCAACATCATCATGCTAAAGCGAATGCCAGTCTCAGTGATGGACGAGAGAATATAGAACCTATCTTGAAGGAAATAAATGTCTTATGCTGTTGCAACCTGCACTTTTTTGTTTGAAGGGGCAAGGACTTAAAGTTTCGGGATATTGCCTAAATGATAAGCCTATGACGCTTGATCAGGGATAGACTCTCCCAAAACCTTACCTCGTATGATGCTTGCGCAAGGCATTCGAAGTCAAGTTAAATTGATGATATGAGTATTTTTATATTAGGAATCACCACTAGCCTATCGGAGTTAGTTATAAATCAAGTAAAACATAGGAGTATACCCTACTTCCTACACAACTAGAGCATTTAGGATTGAAGAATTAATTACACTAATTAATTAATCCATGCTCTTCAATATCTAATCTTGCACAATTCAATAAGATATTTGTCAGGTGGTTTGGATTAATTTTAAACCTATCCATTAACAAATGAGGTGACCATGCAGGTGTGCAATTGGTAAAATAGCAATTAGCAACCAAAGAAGCATTACATAAATTGCAAGGAAAAGCAAGAATTTGATGCTAAAAAAATAAGAAAAATGCTATTCCTAGCTAAAGGTAAACAACAATCATTGTATTTAAAGTGTGCGATCCAATGATAGTTGAGATAGTGCACAAATAGCGACCGACTATTTGTCTCTAAGGACATTCAAACGTTATTGTAAAGCCATAAGAGCTTGTACAAATTTTTTTTTTTTTTTTATCAAGGATTTTCACACATCTTAAGAGAAGGCTACTTGAAAACTAATTTTTTTAAGCTCTTTCCTAATTTTTAGAAAAATAAATAATTTTTTCCGGATTTTATTTTATTTTTTAAATTTTTTAAAATTGAAAATAGGGACTCAGGCTGAACCTTACGGCGCAGTTCGAATATGTACCAGATCCGGGTTCCCCCACCAAATGTTCGGGCCTAATTTGTTGGTTCATATCCGCATTAAAGTCCAAAGGACTCCAAGAATGTGGGCCAACTTTCCAGGTCCGGTCCACATGAAAAAAGCCAAATTCAGGCCGCATAAGGTCACACAATAAATGGGCTTACTAATCAAGCCCACTTCAGTTAAAACTCTCAAACCCCTTCTAAATATAACCCATAGCGTAGTCCAAGTCCATCTAAATTACTACCCAAAATACTAAAAATGAAACAAACTCAAGCCACTACGAACAAAACCTAGGCCACTAGACCAAACTGGGCCCAGCTTAATTATGCCATCTTATTTACTCCTCCCCAAATTGTCCACTTTTCCTTTTTATTTTTTTATTTTTTCTTCCCCGACATTTCCTCCTGTCACCGACTACGCTAGGCTTCCCATTCCCTGAACTTCAACTTTTGTTCTACACCTCACCACCAACCGGGAACAACTTCGACCACTGATTCCTATGCCAAACTCCCGAAACCTGAACTGCATATGGTTCATAGGCATTCATCATTAAAAGCCTCCCCTTGCCGATTTCCTCTTGTTGTTGGACTGCCATTGTCGGCCACAAAGCATGAAACATAAAACAAAGTAACCGATGGCGGTGGCGGGGCGGCAAAACGACCAAGCGGCGGTGCCTGTAACGCGGGACTCAAAAATGGGGACACCAAAATTAGGGACTCGCGGCTCATCCGGGACTCAAAACTCTCGTCGGACCCCTTGACGTAGGACACACCAAGACCGACGATGTCAAAATGCGGGGGTCAACGGGGCCGGAGTTCGTGCGAGCCGGACGGCCGCGAGGTCCGGCCCGACGTGCCTAAAACAGGGCGCTCAGTAACGGGAAAAGAAACAGGGGCGGTCGTCGGTGGAGTCCCTCCCCGGCTCGGCGACGGCGAAAGTGGGGCGGGCTCGACAAATCGGACGTTGTCCATGTCGCCTCGCAAGCCTTCGAGCCAGTATCCTTGGGGAATCCATCATCCCGATTGAACAAAAAACATAAACGGGAAACTCACCGCAAAACTTGAAACCGTGGAGAAGGGGAGCCGCGAGCTTGGTGGTGCCGGCTAGGGCGGAGGTTTGCGTCGAGGACGACCGAGCAACGTTCAGCCGAGGCGGATTTCGGCTCTCTCTCCTCTCGTTCACTCTTGGCTTTCCTCTCTCCCTCTCTCTCCCTCTCCCTCCCTTCCTCTCGATTTCTCTCTCAGCCCCCTCCCCACTCGCGCTCTCCTCCTCTCCCTTTAACCCCTCAGGCAAGCGTGCATGGCCTCCTGCTTTGCCAGCTACCGCTACTGGCCTTGCCCCCGACCACCCACTCCCGGTCGACGCCTGTTCCGCATCCGTTCTCCGTCGTCCTTCCTCCTGCTGTCCTATGTTGCTTTTTTGTCGCACGCGTGGAGAGGGGGAAGGAAGAAGACGTAAGGGCTGAGCTGGGGAAACAAAAGAAAGTGGGTTGGGCCGGCCCAGGCAGAGAGAAAATAAAGGAAGGAAGCAAACAAGAGGCCGGACCGACTTTCCCCCCGGCCCGGTCTCGCTTTTCTTCTCTCTCTTAATACTTTAATATAATTAATAATAATTTTTAAAATAAAATTCACAATTTCCAATACTAGCAAAATTATTCTTGTTGAGGGTTAAAAATTAATCCCTAATTTTCTATATAATTAAACCCTATATGAACAGGCAAAATTTTAGGTGTCAACACGCGCTCCTAGAAGTTTAGTGACTTATAAGCAAAGTTGGAGTAGTCATTCTAGAGAAAAATTATCAACTCAGTATTGTAATTGTGTCAACTCAATTTTATACATTTGTATTTGTGTCAATTCAATTTATTCAGCATATTTTGACAGGAAATCATTGACATGGACGCTAATCGTCCTACATGACATAATTGACGCTGATGTTGTTTCTTTTGTATTTTCTTTTCCTTCTCTTTACTTTTTATTGGGCAAAGGGTTGACTAGGGTTGACGGCCAAAGTCGAGGGTATCACAACCCTCATTAGCTCTAGGCGAGGGCTCATAGGCCTTAAAAATGTGATGATAGGTGGTGATATGCTTTGCTTTGCCTAGCTCATTGGGTTCTTCAATTTTTTTGGAATTTATTTATTACTTTGATTATTGGATGTTACTTTATTGATTGGGCATTCACATGCCTCATATGTTAGTGGCATATGGTAAAAAAAATGGATAAAGACTACATGCAAACCATTTTTTGAAACAAAGAACAAAGGTATTGAATTGACGTTAAGGGCGCGCATGACAAAATTTCCATTTCTCGATTTCTCTGTTTCTCTGTTCCCCTGAACAAGTTTGGAACAGAAATCCGTTTGGTAACGCAATTTGATTTCTCTATTTCGAACGTCTGATTTCTATTCTAGAAATAGAGAAATTGAAGAAATCGAGCTGAAATTTTTAACTTCTCAGTTTAAAAATAGAAATCAAAACTAAAATCAAACCATATAAAAGAACCTTGTGCTTTCTTGCTAACTTAATTCACTCATAACCACAACTTCACAAATTATTGCTAATTTTCTTTTTCTTATTTTGCTAGTGTTTTTTTTTTTTTTTTTGCATTTTTTTCAATTTTTTTTTGATAACTTCCTCTTTAGGATGAAAGGCAATCGAATGGGACCCCAATTTAAAAAAAAATGACCAAAGTTCTTAAATGCTTACTTAAAAACAATGGGGCTCTTTCCTCCTAGAAAAGGCACGCGTATGGCCAGTTGAAGAAAAAGTTCTTACGTAATAGATAAATAAAAACGTGCCTAGAAACTTAACCTTATTTTTTTACAGATTCAAAATTCTTGCAAAATCAAAATAATTAGATTGTTACACAATCTTGAATTTTAATTCGAAGGCAAGAGATTCAAGAGAATCTCTCTCTTTGCTATGCAAGGGCCATTAAAGGTTCATTGAGCAATAATAAAAAAATTAGGGATGAGCAACTAGACTGATTCAATTCGAGAATAAAAATAAACTGACATTCCCCCGATTGGTTCCTAACCATAAACATTATTTTAAGGTAGAATTCTTATATATTCATTTACATCATTAATTTTATTTTGTTGATAATCTTGTCTAATACTAGTTTTTTTTTAAAATGACAAGGTTGTATAGGCGCCATTAATGGCACCCATATTCATGCTTTCGCAGTACTTGTTTGAACCTACGCAAGATGAGCTTGCAAACAATACATTGATCGAGGAGGGAAACCAAATAAATACGCTTAGGAAAATAATTGCTAATAAAATGGCAAGGGATAATAATATGCCGGAAATTCCATGAAATTGTATTTTCAACTTTTGTAATGTATTAGTATTATTTCGACTATTATTTTGTATTTGAGGATTTCCTATGTTGTTTTAGTATTATTTCGACTATTATTTTGTATTTGAGGTGTTGACACCTAAATTTTTGCATAATCATTTAGTAATTAATTGCATAAAAATTCAGGGATTAATCTTTAACCCCTAAGAAAAAAATAGTAAAATTGCATTTCATGTAGTTGCATTTGCATCGGTACTAAGCGTGACAAGATGTAGCGGCTCGCGGTCGATTACATGCACAAAAGGTGGTCTCTCTCTTGCTAATCTGAAAACACAATGAAAGTAAAAGAAAGACAGAAAGAAGAAAGGAGTTCCTACACGTCTATTGTCTCTTTCTCATTAATGAATGCACATGCATGCACAAATTCGGTGGACGTGGTAGGGGCCCTCGATCAATAAGATGCACGAAAGGTGGTCTTTCTCTTGCTGGTATGAAAACATGCAACGAAAGTCAAAAAAAGAGAAAGAAAGAAAGTGCTTCACGTCCATTGTCTCTCCCTCATTAATGCATGCACATGCATGGACAAAATTCAGCAGATGTGAAAATTCTGGAGAAGCCACAAGCTTGAAGAAAGAGAAGAGTGAAGACTCCACTGCACGCGCGGAAATTCTGGGGAAAGCTTGTAAGAGGATAGGCCAGCATTTTTATAATAATACTTCCCTTCCTAGATCGGTGGCCACCATATTTGAAAAAAAAGAACCAAACTTGAACAAGCAAGTTCTTGTCCCACCACTATCGGGGCATCCTTTGATTTTGTACCTCACAATCCATAGTGAGTCACTCGGCGCGATGTTAGCTCAGAAAAGTCCCGTGGATCAGAAGGAACGGGCCATTTATTGCCTCAGTAAAAGGTCACTGTATCGGAGCTAAAAACTTGTGCTGCGTTAGTATGGGTATTGCATAGACTACGACAGTACACCTTGCATTACCAGACGTTTCTTGTGACTGAGAACGATCCCATCAAGTATTTATTTCATCAACCAGCTTTGGTGGGTAAGCTAGCCAAATGGTAGGTCTTGATTTCGGAATTCGACGTGCAGTTCATGCCACAAAAATCAGTTAAAGGCCGAGTAATTGCCGATATATTGGTTGAGAATCCTAGAATCTTGAATGATGATGATTGTCCTTTGGATGATCGTATTTTGGCCATAAATGAAGATGCATGGTCTATGTTCTTTGATGGAGCTGTGAACTTGTCCGGTTCTGGTACTGGGCCAGTATTAATATCCCTAGACGGACAACACTTCCTAGTAGTCGCGAAATTAATATTCCCATGCACTAACAATATAGCTGAATACGAAGCTTGTATTCTCGGACTTCAGGCCGCAATTGAAATGGGAGTGGCCAAATTGAAAGTATATGGAGATTCTGCACTGATCATACTCCAGACTGTAGGTGAATGGAAGACCAGGGATGCCAAATTACTATCGTATCATAAGTACCTCGAAGAGTTGGTGAAGGAGTTCAATGAAATCTCGTTTGACTATTTGGCTAGATCTCATAATCAGTTCGTCGATGCCCTGGCAACGTTGTCATCTATGTTGCAAGTTACTGATGGTTTAGAAGTTGAGCCTTTGAAAATTGAGGTTCTAGCCAAACATTTTTATTGCATGGCCATGCATAAAGAGCTTGATGAGAAGCCATGGTATTGCGACATCATGAACTATATCTGTCGCGACCTGTTTTTTTCGAGGTTTGGACCACCTAGGGTTTGGCTAATGGATTGTTAAGCCTAGACTTAACTCGGGCTCTCCCAAGCCCATACCAATTCACGACTTAAGTTTAAGTTCTTAACATGCAATTGATTTTCAATTAGAGTCGCCACTAATCTATTTTTGGTGGGTCGATTAGAAACCCAAGTAAAATAATGGGAGAATTATTTTACTCCTACGAACTGAGAGACTATGGGTACGGGGACTTGGTTACGCTAAAATTCTCTAACGCCCTTTCGGTACCTTTCTTTTTATTTTAATAAATGTTTGGCAAGCAGTTTGGATTGATTTTAAATCTATTTTCCTAACATGTGAGGTGACCATGCAGGTGCACAAACCACCAATTTAACACTCAAGAAAGCAAATGAATAAATTGCAGGACTTACCTCAAAGCAACGAAAGCATTCGCAATGTTAAATTAAAATCCACATCAACAACCCTAGATATGGTTTCTAATTAACACACAATTTTTATTTTGTTTTCACTTTTTAATGAAAATCATGCAATATGCAATGCAATATTAACTAAATGACCTAATTCTAATAACATGTAATTTGAATGGCCTAGCAAAAATAATAAATGTCATGCATCTCAATGAATTCTAACCCTAATGACGTGCATATGACAATTTTTCTTTTTCCTAAAAGAATACATTTTTTATCCTAAGAAATAAAGACAAATCAACCTATGGCATTTTTTATGTTTTTTTTTTATGAAATTCGAAATTAGGTGAAATATGAAAATTACCTAATTAGATTAAGATCCTATTTAATTTATATTAAGAATTAGGTTGAGCCACATCCTAATTTAAACTAAAATATTATCTTAACCTAGATAATCCTAAAATGCAATCCATTTAATAAAATACCTAAACCTATAGTAAATTAAGAAATTATCTAAATTAACTTGAGTGCAATTTCTATCCTAATATGCAATGACGTGCAAAATGTACCCTAATTCTACATGAATTATGCATGATGATTTTTTTATGTTTTCCTTTTTCCTTTTTTTTTTAATTTCAAAATTAATAATTGCCAAATAATTAAACATGCAATCCAAATTAAAAGAACTAGCAACCTAAATGAATTGATTTGATTTTTTTATTTTTTTAAAATTCGAAATAAAATACCTATTGTGAACATGCAAACCCTAAAGCTACATTTTCTATTTTTTTTAAGAAAATTAATTTAAGCAACACCACATCAAATCAAGCCATATTGATACACAAATTGACGAACCATATCTCGAGCATGAGATCGGGTTGGCCAATTTCACATAAATCACGAATCGGATCTCGAGCGGGAGATCGGATTGGCAATTTTTTTAAGTGATTGCGAGTCGGATTTCGAGCTTGAAAATCGGATGAGAATCACTAATTTCCAGGCAATTTCATGTCATGGAATTTCAATTTCAGATTAAGGAATAATTACACTAAAAAGATAAAATAAAATAGCAAAAATAATTAAAAAAATAAAATAAAGAAAATACCTAAATTTTCTTTCACTTCTCTTTTTCTTTTCCTTTTTCCTGAAAAAGAAAAAGAAAAAGAATAAAATAAAATAAAGCTGGTGGGTCCGGCGAGGGGAAGCCTCCGGCTAGGGTTCCTGGCGAGGGCGTGACGGCGCGCGGCACTGGGGGCTTCGGCGCGGGTCGTCGGGACAGCTCGCAGGTCGTCGGGGCGGAAGAGGACCGCGGGCCTGGGCTGGGTGCGGGCGTCGCGGCGGCACGGCGGTGTCGGGACAGGGAGCACCGGAGCTTCGGACTGCGGGTGGAGAGATCCGGACGTCCGGATCGCGGATGCCGCGGCGAGGTGGGACGAACGACGGCTGCCCGGGTGCAGTCGCGGGCGGGGCGGCGGGACTCCTGCGCAGTCGGTGGCAAGGCGCTGCTCACGGGGCCGACGGACGGTGGGAGGCGGATCGGTGGTGGTGCGGCCGCGGCGGAGATGCGGAGGTAGCCGGTGGAGGCGGTGCCGGCGCGGTCGACGACGTTGGCACGCAGCGCCCGGCGCGGGCAGGGCAACCCGGCGAGGAAGATGAACAGTGGCGTCCCCTTTTCTTTTTTTTTTTTTTTTTCTCACGTCACTCCTTGTCTCAGTACTCTCTCTCTCTACCGTTTCCCTTCTGCAGACATGACTTTTCTTTTCTTTTTTTTTCTGACTTTTTTTCTTCAAGACAAACCAAAGACAAACGGAAGAAAGCAATTTTTTTCTTGATTTTTCTTTCGAATCCCCGCTCACCAGACCCCAAGAACTCCTCACGTAATTGCTCTTCAAAAATTTCAAAAATCCCCCTTTGTCCGTACGTGTGCAACGCCTTTTATAGGGGAAAATTTTAGATCTTTGAAGCAAATTTTATTTCCAATTTCACTCGTGCATAATTTTCTGAATATATCATTGCACTACATGTGATATTCTCTTTTGTATTTTTCACATATTCTATCCAAAAAATTCCCTTTTTGCACGAAATACACCTCGCAGTGTATATTACCCAAATATGTGAAAAATCCTAATGCAATATAACACAAAATAAAATTTCCTAAACTATATGCCATGTGATTTTTTTATTTTATAGCAAAAATTAACCCTAAAATTTAGGTGTCAACGTTGCCCTCTTTGAAGGTGAGCTCACGGAGGTTGCCTTAAAAGACAAATTGAGACCTAAATTTTGGTCATGCTCATGCAATGAATGATTTTTTTTTGGAACGTGAATTCCATTTTTTAATGCAATTTATATGATGCATGTAAATGTTAATGCAAATGATAGATGAACCTACACTGGAATAACTTACCTTTAAGGATGATAGAGTAATTCAAGGTAGTGGGTGTTATCTCGTCCAGGACCCGTACCATTCTACGGTCGCCTAGAATAGTAACATGACTTTGTGAAGGAACTGCTTTCCCAGGACCCGTACCATTCTACGGTCGCCCAGTATGGCAGAAAGGAGCTGCTTTCTCGGACCCGTACCATTCTACGGTCGCCCAATACGGCAGAAAAGTTTTGTAAGGAACTGCTTTCCTAGGACCCGTACCATTCTACGGTCGCCCAAGACGGCAGAAATGTTTTGTAAGGAAATGCTTTCCCGTGACCCGTACCATTCTACGGTCGCCCAAAGACGGCAGAAATGTTTTGTAAGGAACCGCTTTCCCGACCCGTACCATTCTACGGTCGCCTAGTACAGCAGAAAGGTTTTGTCTAGGACCCGTACCATTCTACGGTCGCCTAAACGGGATTCATTTTCCAGGACCCGTACCATTCTACGGTCGCCTGAATAAGGAATAGGTGTTGTCAAGGACCCGTACCATTCTACGGTCGCCTCAACGAAGAAAATTATTTTTCCAGGACCCGTACCATTCTACGGTCGCCTGAATGAGGAAATTGCTTTTCCAAGACCCGTACCATTCTACGGTCGCCTGTTAGAGCAATAAATGTTGTCTAGGACCCGTACCATTCTACGGTCGCCTAGATTGAGGTTTTGCTTGGCTAGGACCCGAACCATTCTTCGGTCGCCCAACCTTGCGACAGAAATCATCCGACCAGGACCCGAACCATTCTTCGGTCGCCTTAATCGTTGAATCTGGATGAAAAATCTTTGGGGGACAACTCCATTGAGTGTCGGTGTAAAGGACTCTAGGCTACGAAAGCACGCCAGGTCGATAAAAGAAATCGGCTACGGAAGCACGCCGGTTCGATAAAATGGACTCTGGGCTACGAAAGCACGCCAGGTCAAGAACTCCGGGCTTCGAAAGCACGCCAGTTCGATATAATTGGACAACTTGACCAAGTCAAGTGTCGATGTACTTGAGAGAGAATACCTACACAATGACAAGTATTTTAGAGTATGGTAGAGATATACTTACCTGATGATATCTCTGATTCTTGGGGATATGTCTTTTGGAATTTGGATATCCCGTGGAGGTCTTTCACCTCATGGTAGAGGTTTCTCATCTCCTAATATCATGAAACATTCTGAAAGGAACTTGAATTACCTATCAGATATGATTTAGAGCAAAAACTGATATGCATTCATCAAAGAGATAGACAAACTGAGCTAGTCTAGAATGCATATTTCAAAATTCAATGAGATTTTCATCAACTCAATCGGGGTTCATGCATAATGACCTTTGCATCACCCAAATTTCCACTAGAGAGAATTATCATTCAAGACAATCTTCACTCATGACATGGATTTCCTAAGAATACCAAATGAGAGACCTTCAGTTAAAAAGGACTTTCACTCACTCTCATTTAGAGGCTATTTTATGAGAATCACTCCGTCTCACTATCGTCATACCAATAAGGGTCCGAGTTTTCTAGCAAGCGGTACGACCTACCAATCCGAGAGGTCTTTGATAGGGACCGTAATGTGGGCTCGCCAACGGCTTAACAAAGGGACTCTTTGAGTCAAGGCTATTGAAAGAACAACTCTTTAATTATCTCCGGGTTTACAAGTCAAGAACCCTGCAAAATGAGAAAGAAATAATCTTGCTCGCACTTTTTCGAGCGATGCATAAAACATGTGAACTCCTATGTTAATTCAAGTGCCATAATCTGAAGAGACTTTACAAGGGACGTAACATAGGCTGGGTTCATGGGTTGAGAAATGAAACAATCATTAGGCTCAAAATATGTGTTAAGGGTGAGAGTTGATGATCATCTTGGCATTGCCACCAGTTTTCTTTTTCATCATCGGGGATTGTCTTCATGAAATGCCCCATTGATTGTAAAAACTCAACTTTTGAGTTCTTTGAGTATTGCTCCATTGGAGATACAACCTTTTTTACAACAGATAGTCTTTATCTTGACTATCTTTTTCATCTATGGGCATCATCGACCTTGCTTTTATCAAGCACACTGTTTTTTCATGCCCCTAGTTCTTGTTCATTTTTTCTTCACTTTTTTTCATGGGCATTGGCCTTGCTTTTACCAGGCACACTGCTTTTTCATGCCCCTTAGTTCTATTTTGATTTCTATGCATGCGTAAAATAATGACACTTGAACTTTCAAGGGTCTTCATATGCCTTTTTTGCCTTGCCCCAAAGGTGGGGGATAATCACCAACTGGGTTTAAAAAGAAATGAAATTGTAGGCTCAAGTGGGCTATGCAAAGGATATAAGCATGTAGGATAGAGAAAAAAATGCTCTTCGTCATCCTAAGGCACTTAAATTACCATATGAATTCATTGTAATAGCACGACTTGAAAATTGATGTAAGTGAAAGCAAGAAAATTTCAATCCATTTTCTTCACTTTATGGTGCTATCTTACCCTCCAATTTGCCCCAATGTGGGGTGGTTCTTGACAGGGATAATTTGAAAGAATTTCCACAAGTGTATGGAGCTCAAAGGGGTTAAGCAATGGATTATATGTAGTGTTTGGGATAGAGAAATGAATTGCCTCTCATCATTTCGGTTATCGTACCTTTCGCGAGAGAACTCTTTTACCTCACAGATATGGAACTTCCTACATTCATCTCACAAGTGTATCAAGTGTATAAGTAAGGGACTGTGTATAGGATAGGGCTTGCCTTTCATCATCCCGATACGTCTCATTTAGCATTCTTAAACATTAATGTCACTCCATTGAGTTGTCTATCTTGATAAATCTCCACATGAAATTGGTGAGCTAAATGAAAATTTTCTTCTCAAAAGAGTTCAGCAACTTTAAGCATGAAAAGCTTTTGTGGCTTCAAACAAACAGTTTACCATACTAAAAAAATTCTCTTATAAGTATGAAAACATGATTGCAAGCATTCATTCAATGAAATGTCCCACGAAGGGACTGTCTCAAAGAATGGATGTCCTTGGATTGAAAATCCGCTTTTGATTTGATGAATACTTCGTTCTTGCTTTTGCCCCTGTACAAGAGAACGTGCATGAATAGGATACTATGCAACTCAAAGTAAATTCAAATTGCACAACCATTTTGGCTTGGATCGAGATTTTGTCTCGTCATGTCACTACTAGAATTTGTAGCGCCCCCAATTCGTCATCTGCAAGGAAAAGAACAAAGCGTCATCTCCCAAAATTATTTATGTTCAAAGACGAGATGTACCTCTTTCATCAAAGATGGATGATTCTCTTTAACTTGCCCTCATTTAATGGGCGAGAATGAAAATTCCGTCAAGCATGGAAATGGAACACACTTTGTTTGGCCCTTCAAGATGGATATTTAAAGTAGTATCGAGATGTGGCCGACATTAACTCTTTAGAAACTTGTTGAGTAACAATTGAACCAATTGCAACTTGATGTGCCTTTTCGGATGCTTTCTTATCGGGTCAAGAAAGTAATGCTCAAACATGAAGTAAATGAGTCGAAAAATTAAACAAGGCTAATCTAATGCATTCTTTTTGGAAATGTCTTGAAAAATGATCTTTTTTTTTTTTTTTTTTTTGGTTCTTTTGGATTTTTTTTTTTTTATGAGGAAGCATGAAGAAGCCCAAATCCTCGAATTCTCCTTGGATGATATTTTCTTTTCATTGTTGGATATCGTCACCGGGCTGGTTTGGTGTACCTCATCATGCCCTCAAAATAAAACTTGTAATTTTATTGATATTCATCAATCAATTACATTTATTGAATGGAAATGCAATTTTCAAGCCCTAAAAGAAAGCGAAAAGGAAGAAATCAAAACAAGCCCTAGAAAGCGATAAAAATTCCCGCGCGGGGAATGTAAGAAAGCAAAATGAGTTACTCTTGTGGGCTAGAGCCCATCTTCTCCCCGAGGTCCTTCGTCAATGGCCCCTATGAAGACATCATCGAAGAGACTAGAGATTCCTTCCAATGCATTTTCGGGGTTTTCGATCTCCGGGGTGTCGGATCATCCATGCCACCCCATCCATCTGGGACAATGTCGCGGGATCAATATAGAAACCGGGAGGAGCCGAATACTTCACCGGATAGTCGAATTTTCCGCTTGGCTGCCCTGGGTATCTATTACTTCTGCTTCATCCCGCATCATTATGGGAGGACCAGGGGAATGTCTCGCGAATGTTTGGGAGTATTGGGTTTTGCCTTTCTTGCTCGTGGTCGTGGGCGGGTTTCGCCTTTCCCGTCTTCGTCCTCCCGAACTTTCCCCAACTCTTCGATGGTACCCTAATCCAGCGAAGACGGGACCTCCGAGGGGCTTCAATGGGGTTTCGAATCCCCTGACCATTTCTTCCAAGGCCACTGCCAGGAATAAAACCATTCCCAACCATCATCCTTCCTACCATTAGAGTAGCATTTGAAACTTCAGGAGTTGGTGGTGGTGAGTCTCGAGAAGCATGAATAGTGGATACCAACTCAAATGAGTGGTAGCTCGATTCGAACTCAAAGTCTGGCTCTACATAGGGGATAGCTGTCTCATGATAAATTCGGTGATCTTCTTCGCCATAGACAGTGACTAGCTTCCCTTTGATTACGAATTTCACAGCTTGATGTAGACTTGATGGTACCGCCCCGGCGGTATGAATCCAAGGACGACCAAACAGAAATTAAAAGCGGTAGGGATATCCATTACCCTGGAAAGGAACATTGAAAACCACCGGCCCTATTTGCACATCGAGGTGAATCTCCCCAAGCACCTCCTTCTTTGTACCATCAAAAGCTCGGACAAAGTCTTTGCAAAGATGTATCCTGGACGGGTCCACCTTAAGGCGATGAAGAGTGGCCAAAGGGACATATGTTTAGGGCGGACCCATTATCAATGAGTACTCGAGACACATGAGAAGCCTTATGCTTGATGATACATAGAGTGCCTTGTTATGCCCCCTACCCTCAAGAGGGAATTCCTCATCGAAAAGGCAATCATGTCCTTAAGAAGGATCGATCCCACAAAGTCTTCCAACTTGTCCGCCTCGACCGTTTCAATGTACACGAATTTCACTTAACACCTTCATTAGAGACTTTTGATGCACAGGGGATGTAAGCAGGAGTTCAAGCAAAGAAATCTGGGCGGGCATCTTTCGTAACTGTTCGACCACCTTGTACTCGCTTGCTTTGATCACGGCCAGAAACTCCTTAACCTCTTCATCGGTGACAGGTTTGTGGGTTGAGTATTAGTTTGAGAATAAGTCCGACCAGACCTTGTAACGAGGTCAACATCTAGGTCATAGGACCAAGGGACCGCCTTATTGTTGACATATTCATACGGTTGAGGCATTTCAATCATTATCTCATCGTCGGATGCATCTTCAAGTGGGGGCATGTCCACGAGTGAAGGATCAACTTCCTCTTTATCAGCATTGAGCGCCGCTTGCTCCTCCTCCCAATCAATAATGATGGGGGAAATAGTGGAAACTATAGAGTTATGGTCAGCATAAACGATGATTCCGTCATCCACCATCCTGGTGACTCTTTCCTTCATCAGTGAAAGAGGAACATCCTCCCCGATCCGGATAATATCCAGCTCTTACCAAGCCATTGTAAGCATCTCGCCACATGTACCTTCGAGTTCTTGATTCGACGAACTTCGGGCTCTAGGATAGCATTGACCGTACCTTCATGCTCCGTAACGGATTTTCTTGACGTTTGGCCGAGCAAATGAAATGAAAAGGCCTTTGTGTCCAAGAGGTTTTGGATCTTGTGTTTCAAGGTGAAACATTCATCGCTTGAATGTCCCAATTCACCGCTATGATAGTCGCACTTCTTCGTCGAGTCGTAACTACGAATGCTTTCGCGGTTAGGGCGCTTTGGTTCGCTAGTAAGCAATCCTTTCTTTCTTAGAATTGCCAACACTTGGGATGGAGATCCGGGGAGAGGAGAGAACTGCCTTCTTGCTTGGGCAAATGATTGACGGCCGGTAGCTTGTCATTGCTTTGGATTCATCCGGATAGCCGGGTGCGATTGGCATTTTCCCGGCTATAAGCCATATTTACGTCTCACAGCAGTCTCCTTCTCTTTCTTGGCAGAGAATCTTCTACTCGATGGTTCAAGAAACCATCCTTCCCTTATTCCCATCTCGATTTGTTCCCCACAGAAATAAGCTGATTGAAGCTTTCAACGTACGTGCTGGCCATCCGAATACGAAACTCAGATGGGAGAGTTTTGATAAATAACTTCATCAGCTCCTTGTCAGTAGGCTCGGGGGTGATTTGAGCTGCCAGATTTCGCCATCTCACGGCATACTCTTTGAATGACTCGCTCCTCTTTTTTCTCCATCCTCTCGAGATCCTCTCGGGAAGGTGCAATATCCATGTTGAACTTGTATTGTTTGAGAAATGCGTCAGCCACTTCATTCCAGTGTCGAGTAGGTTCACATTCTTCATGACATACCAATTTAGTGCGGCCCAGTCAAACTTGCATGGAATGATTGGATCATGAGAGGCTCGTTTTTGACATATTGAGCCATACGCACATGGTACATCGAAGATGAGCTTTTGGGCAGGAAGTACCATCGTATTTCTCAAAATCCGGCATTTTGAATTTCTTTGGCATCTTGACTTTCTCGTACGGACAAGTCGAACGGGAGTGAACTCGTGACTCCTGCGGTTGTTTCAACTTTTCTTCCATTTTAGCAAAGCGTTCATCCCGCTCCGTCTTAGGGATGTTGACAAGCTTAGCCTTTTCCACATTGATCGAGAATGGATCATCTTCCAGTCCGGCATGTCATCGTCAATCGTTTGAACCTTGTTTGCTTGCTTTGGGATAACCACTTCGGGAAGAGCAAAAGCTGTTGGATTTGCTGGAGGAATTGGAGTTGATCCGTCACAAGTTGTAAAGAGGCGAGTACTTGTTGGAGTTGAGTCTCCACAGGCGGAGACACGATCACGCATTTCGGTTTGTTCAGCCATTCTCGCTCTTAATCGCGTGATGATGGGCGAACGTGACGGATCCGTTATCACCTAAAAATTAAGAAATGAACACAAATAAGTATCTCATATGAAAATACGCCGATCCATGGCAATACTCTAGAAATTTTATTTATCAATGGAGCTTTTGACAAGCCTAGAAATTTGATATGTCCTAAGTAAACGAACTAGGAAAGTAAATGACTCAAACTCCCTAAACATTAATCTAAAAATGAGAATAGCAAGATTGATTCAAGCACTTCATTTGGCTTGATCAATATACATTCGGGACACCATTCGACGCAATCGTTTGTTCTCCTCTTGAGCTTTTTCAGCAACTCTTTTGAGGCGTTTATTCTCAGCTTGATTGGTGATCTTCAACGGCGCCTCCGGTATCTTCGGAAGCAGCTTCTCGGGAATCTTGTGTTGTTGGATGTACTTAATCGAGGCATAGTACTTCCTTTCTGTGCCTTTCAACTCCTCCTCGGGCCATTTGAGCTTTCGCGGATGGCACATGTCCCACATTGATTTGATAGTGAGAATGGAATCTTCATGGCCTCGGCTTCCATCGACAAAACTGACTTGGAGTGGCTCTACTTGTAACGCCGGGGAAGCTCTTGCACGACTTGATATTGACGAGTCACCCTAGTCGGATAGTACTCCAATGCTCCGGTGAATCCCAATAGAGGGATTGGGCCAACTCCTCCACACAAGAGTCTCGCTACCCGAACTTGGAACCATTTAGCATGCCATAGGAAACCCTTGGAAGTTGGTTTTTTCATGAAAGCTAGCCACCTAGAATAATGATAATCCGGTGCATGTTTTTGGTTGTTCTCAAATCTCATAATAGGGTGGTTGGAATTACTAACATCATGTATAGTCATTAGACCACCAAACCCTTTTATATGTGAAAGAAACCAAATTTGTAAAAGTTCAGGAGAGGAATGGAGAGTCTTATCGCCACCTCTTTTGAAATGAGTGAGGGAAAGGAAAGTTTCAGTTAGAATAGTGTTTACAAAATTCTTTCCTTCCAACACTTGTTTAACTAATTGAGCGATCAAAGGGTTAATAGCATTCTTGCAAAAGAAGGGAAAACTATAAACCCAAAGAAAGCCAAAAGGAAAACCCTTCGCATTTGAGATGAAGTGCCTTTCTCAAAACATTGTTTCAGAAAAGATAAAGGACATGCATTGCGGTTAGCCTTTAAAACCTTTCTTAAATCGTCTTCCTTAATTCTCAGAAAATCAGATAAGGTCATAACAGGATCTATTCCGATAGGTGGACTAATCAATTCAGCTTTCAAGGATTTTCCTATGGCAATGCTATACTCTTCCAAGGTGGGAGTGAGCTCATGCTTACCGCCGAAGATAAAAGTAGAAGTCTCGGGGCACCAACAGTGGGCGAGTGCTTGGACGAGGCCGACATGGATGTTGATACGCAGCAGCGGAAGTAGTCGACCAATATGTGACTCTACAAACCGACGGCCATCTTGATCTAACTTGTCCCACCAAATGCTAAGCTCTTCCCTTGGAGGGAAAATAATTCGAATGTCCGGTGTCCCCATTGTATATTGATCAAGACTCAGGACAATCCTAATGCCATGGACCGACAAAATAATGCGATAAAGTAAGTAAATTGCAAAGGCCAAAAATTTAGAGAACTTACTTTACCAATGATGGGCAATCACATAGACATGCGCATGTTAAGTGGCTCGATTTCTACACTATAAGGCTTATCAAAGTGAAGCCACAAGGATGATCGGACTAGCCACGAGCTTGTGGACTATGTCGGGTCCTCATGACTCGGCTTGATCAAAGAGCCGACCCGGGTCGCGAGCATGCGGACCGAGGTGGGTACTCTTGACACCATGAAAGAAACTTCGGGATTGAGATGGGCGACTGCACCGCGATCATGCGGTCGGAGTGGCAAACATCTCAATACCATCCTAGATGATCCTAATGCGGCCCAGGTCCGGCGGCGGGTTGTGTGTGCAATAGTGTAGTGCTAGATGCAAGGCATGCACAACATTTTATATCAAGCAACACTTCATATATGAAAATAAACCATACATTCCTACACCTCCCTACAAAACAAAGGTTAGCAAACACTTCCCCTTATACCTCCCATCCCGCAAAACATTTAACACCTTAAATGTTAGGGACGCACTGGATCCTCGCTGCCAAACAAAAACATTTTTTTCAAAAAGAAAATTGGCCTAAGTCCACTAAAAGTTTTAACTCAAGTTCCCCAGCGGAGTCGCCAAGCTGTCGCGACCTGTTTTTTTCGAGGTTTGGACCACCTAGGGTTTGGCTAATGGATTGTTAAGCCTAGACTTAACTCGGGCTCCCAAGCCCATACCAATTCACGACTTAAGTTTAAGTTCTTAACATGCAATTGATTTTCAATTAGAGTCGCCACTAATCTATTTTTGGTGGGTCGATTAGAAACCCAAGTAAAATAATGGGAGAATTATTTTACTCCTACGAACCAAGAGACTATGGGTACGGGGACTTGGTTACGCTAAAATTCTCTAACGCCCTTTCGGTACCTTTCTTTTTATTTTAATAAATGTTTGGCAAGCAGTTTGGATTGATTTTAAATCTATTTTCCTAACATGTGAGGTGACCATGCAGGTGCACAAACCACCAATTTAACACTCAAGAAAGCAAATGAATAAATTGCAGGACTTACCTCAAAGCAACGAAAGATTCTGCAATGTTAAATTAAAATCCACATCAACAACCCTAGATATGGTTTCTAATTAACACACAATTTTTATTTTGTTTTCACTTTTTAATGAAAATCATGCAATATGCAATGCAATATTAACTAAATGACCTAATTCTAATAACATGTAATTTGAATGGCCTAGCAAAAATAATAAATGTCATGCATCTCAATGAATTCTAACCCTAATGACGTGCATATGACAATTTTTCTTTTTCCTAAAAGAATACATTTTTATCCTAAGAAATAAAGACAAATCAACCTATGGCATTTTTTATGTTTTTTTTTTATGAAATTCGAAATTAGGTGAAATATGAAAATTACCTAATTAGATTAAGATCCTATTTAATTTATATTAAGAATTAGGTTGAGCCACATCCTAATTTAAACTAAAATATTATCTTAACCTAGATAATCCTAAAATGCAATCCATTTAATAAAATACCTAAACCTATAGTAAATTAAGAAATTATCTAAATTAACTTGAGTGCAATTTCTATCCTAATATGCAATGACGTGCAAAATGTACCCTAATTCTACATGAATTATGCATGATGATTTTTTTATGTTTTTCCTTTTTCCTTTTTTTTTTTTTAATTTCAAAATTAATAATTGCCAAATAATTAAACATGCAATCCAAATTAAAAGAACTAGCAACCTAAATGAATTGATTTGATTTTTTTATTTTTTTAAAATTCGAAATAAAAATACCTATTGTGAACATGCAAACCCTAAAGCTACATTTTCTATTTTTTTTAAGAAAATTAATTTAAGCAACACCACATCAAATCAAGCCATATTGATACACAAATTGACGAACCATATCTCGAGCATGAGATCGGGTTGGCCAATTTCACATAAATCACGAATCGGATCTCGAGCGGGAGATCGGATTGGCAATTTTTTAAGTGATTGCGAGTCGGATTTCGAGCTTGAAAATCGGACTGAGAATCACTAATTTCCAGGCAATTTCATGTCATGGAATTTCAATTTCAGATTAAGGAATAATTACACTAAAAAGATAAAATAAAATAGCAAAAATAATTAAAAAAAATAAAATAAAGAAAATACCTAAATTTTCTTTCACTTCTCTTTTTCTTTTCCTTTTTCCTGAAAAAGAAAAAGAAAAGAATAAAATAAAATAAAGCTGGTGGGTCCGGCGAGGGAGCCTCCGGCTAGGGTTCCGGCGAGGGCGTGACGGCGGCGCGGCACCAGGGGGCTTCGGCGCGGGTCGTCGGGACAGCTCGCGGAGTCGTCGGGCGGAAGAGGACCGCGGCCCGGCTGGGTGCGGGCGCGGCGGCACGGCGGTGTCGGGACAGGAGCACCGGAGCTTCGGACTGCCGCAGGTGGAGAGATCCGGACGTCCGGATCGCGGATCGCCGCGGCGAGGTGGGACGAACGACGGCGCTTCGGGTCTGGGCGGGGCGGGGCGGCGGGACTCCGGTGCAGGTCGGTGGCAAGGCGCTGCTCACGGGGGCTGACGGACGCGGTGGAGGCGGATCAGTGGTGGTGCGGCCGCGGCGGAGATGCGGAGGTAGCCGGTGGAGGCGGTGCCGGCGCGGTCGACGACGTTGGCACGCGGCGCCGGCGCGGGCAGGGGCAACCCGGCGAGGAAGATGAACAGTGGCGTCCCCTTTTCTTTTTTTTCTCTTTTTCTCACGTCACTCCTTGTCTCTGTACTCTCTCTCTACTGTTTCCCTTCTGCAGACATGACTTTTCTTTTCTTTTTTTTTCTGACTTTTTTTCTCTTCAAGACAAACCAAAGACAAACGGAAGAAAGCAATTTTTTTCTTGATTTTCTTTCGAATCCCCGCTCACTGCAGACCCAAGAACTCCTCACGTAATTGCTCTTCAAAATTTCGAAAATCCCCCTTTGTCCGTACGTGTGCAACGCCTTTTATAGGGGAAAATTTTAGATCTTTGAAGCAAATTTTATTTCCAATTTCACTCGTGCATAATTTTCTGAATATATCATTGCACTACATGTGATATTCTCTTTTGTATTTTTCACATATTCTATCCAAAAAAATTCCCTTTTTGCACGAAATACACCTCAAAGTGTATATTACCCAAATATGTGAAAAATCCTAATGCAATATAACACAAAATAAAATTTCCCTAAACTATATGCCATGTGATTTTTTTATTTTATAGCAAAAATTAACCCTAAAAATTTAGGTGTCAACAATATCCAAAAGCAGGAATTTCCTGAAGGGATCACTCCAGCCGATAGAAAATACATAGTGAAGATGGCCTCAAAGTTCTTTGTCAGTGGTAAGAATTTATACAAGAGATCTTATGATTCAGTTCTATTGAGGTGCGTAGATGAAGCGTATACCCAAATCATGCAAGAAGTGCATGAAGGAGTTTGTGGCCCACACATGAATGGGCACATGTTGGCCAAGAAGATTATGAGACTAGGTTACTATTGGCTTGCGCTTGAAAGTGACTGCATACAACATGTTAGAAGTTGCCATCGTTGCCAAATTCATGGAGATAAAATAAATGTTCCTCCAACAGAGTTACACCAGCTATTTGAGCCATGGCCTTTCTCAATGTGGGGGATCGATGTAATTGGCCCGATAAATCCCAAAGCTTCAACTGGGCACCGGTTCATATTGGTGGCAATAGATTATTTCTCAAAGTGGATTGAAGCCGCATCATATGCTAATGTCACAGCTCGAAACGTTGTGAAGTTTATTAGGCGTGACATAATAGCCCGTTATGGTGTCCCCGAAGCAATTGTCACTGACAATGGGACAAATCTAAATAACAAGTTCGTTGATGAGTTGTTCAGTGAGTTCAAAATCAGGCATTTGAATTCATCACCATATCGCCCACAAATGAATGGAACTGTTGAGGCAGCTAATAAGAACATTAAGAAGATCCTGGCTAAGACAGCCGAAAATTATCGAGATTGGCATGACAGGTTACCTTTTGCTCTAATGGCGTATCGGACATCGATCCGAACATCTACCGAGGCAACCCCTTTCTCTTTAGTTTATGGCATGGAGGCAGTCTTGCCTGTGGAAGTAGAAATCCCCTCTCTGAGAGTCTTATCCCAAGTGGAATTGTCCGAGACAGAATGGACACAACAAAGGTTCGAGCAGTTGAACCTGATTGATGAGAAAAGGTTAAAAGCTCTTTGCCATGGTCAGGCATATCAACAAAGAGTAGCCAACTCATTCAATCTAAAGGTATGGCCGAGACACTTCGAAATGAATGATCTAGTTCTAAGAAAGGTGTTGCCAATTTTTCCTGATCCTGGAGGAAAATTTGCTCCAAATTATAGCGGCCTGTATATGGTGAAGAGGGTACTCCCTGGAGGTGCCTTAATCGTTACAGAAATGGATGGTCGTGAGTTTTCTAATCCTGTTAACTCTGATGCTATGAAGAAGTATTACCCTTGAAAGAATTTGTTGTGAATCGAAGGTACTCATTTCTTCATCAAATTGTGTGGGAATGGATTGAATGAGATGAGAAGTAGGCCCTGTTCCATATACATAACGAATTCATTTGATTCGGTATATCAGACGTGTGGACCCAGAGTCAGTTCAATTAAATGAAAAAAGAAATGCCCTGAGGACACCACCAGCGCCTCGGCCTGGTGGCATGGGGAATGAAAGGGTCCGAGAACAACCAGGGTTCGATCCCTGGAAATGGCAAAAATTTTGCCACACAAAAAAAAACAAAAAACAAAAAAAAAAAACAAAAAAACAAAAACAATTTTTTTTTTGGTCAATCCTTTTCTTGTTTTTTTTTTTAGTTACCAACTCTTTGTGCTTGTGACCTTTCAAAGGAGAATTTTGCGTGATAGTTTTACTTGTTTAATTACCAATTCCACTGAGGATTGTCACCATCGATCAAGTTAATGAATGATGTGGAATGAATTGAACATGCTAAATGAGACATGTCAGGATGATGAAAGGCAAGCCTTATCCCATACACAGTCCCTTGCTCATATACTGGTGAGATGAGTGTAGGAAATTCCATGTTTCTAAGGTAAAGAGTTTTCTCGCGAAAGGTACGATGATCGAAATGATGAGAGGCGGTTCATTCTCTATCCAAACACTACATGATCATCCATTGTTTAAACCCTTTTGAGCCCACACACGTGAATAATTTTTAAATTACCCCTGTCAAGAACCACCCCACATTAGGGCAAGCTGGAGGTAAGACGACATCATGAGGTGAGGAAATTGATAGGAATATTCTTGCTCTCACTTGCATCAATCTTCAGGTATTGCTATTACATTGAATTCATACGGTAATTTAAGTGCCTTAGGATAATGAAGAGCAGTTCTTTCCCTATCCAACACACTTTATCCATTGCGTAGCCTCTTGAGCCTGTAAATTCGTTTCATTTAAACCCAATTGGTGATCATCCCCCACATCGGGGCAAGGCAAACAGCAAATGTTCAAGCAGCAGAATCCCGAGTGCTGACAAAAAAATGAAAACTCCTCAAGAACCCAAATGTTAAAGCATTACGTGGTTATTCAAAAAAAAAAAAAAAAAAAAAAAACAAAACAAAAGGGGCATGAAAAAGCAGTGTGCCTGGTAAAAGCAAGGCCAATGCCCATAGAAAATGAAAGAAAGAGTCAAGATAAATGATTATCAATTGTAAAGGGGTGTATTCCCAATGGAGTGGTACTCAAAGAACTCAAATGCCAAGTTTTATAGTACCTATGAGGAAAATCCCAATGGTGAAAAAGAAGACCAATGACAATGCCAAGATGATCACCAATTCTCATCCCCCTATACACGTTTTAAGCCTAATGATCCATTCACCTCTTAACCCATGAACTTAACCTACGTTACGTCCCTTACAAAATCTCTTCAGATTAGGGCACCGAAATTAACGTAGGAATTCATATGCTTAAAAGCATCGCTCGAAGAAGTGCGAGCAGGACCATTTCTATCTCATTTCGTAGGTTCCTTGACTTGTAAACCCAAAGATGATTGCGAAGTATTGTTCTTTCATTAGCCTTGACTCGAAGAGTCCCCCTTTGTTGAGCCATTGACCGAGCCTACATTACAGTCCCGATAAAGACCTTTCAGATTGACAAGGTCGTACCGCTTGCGAGAATACTCGAATCATTGTCGACATGATGATGGTAAGATGGAGTGATTCTTGTAATCCCACATTAATGGTTGGGACAAAATAGCCTTCTTAATGAGAGTGAGTGAAAGTCCTTTCTAACTTAAAGTCTCTCATTTGGTATTCTTGAAAATCCATATCATGAGTGAAAAATTGTCTTAAACGATGATTCTCCCCAGTGGAAATTTGGTGGTGCAAATATGGTAAAACCATCATGCATAAATCTTGGTTGAATGGATAAAAGCTTCAATGGATTTTGGAGTGTGCTGAATTGCTTACTTCTTTGGCAAATGCATGTATTTTTGCTCTAATCATGTTTGACAGGTAATGTTTCCTTGAAGACCCAAGAGCTCCTGACATTTATGTTGCCTTTCAGAAGCCTCGAGGTGAGAAACCTCTATGAATATTTGAAGTACATCCTCGATGTTCCAAAATTTCTGTCTACCAAGAGGTAAGTGACCCTCACGAATATCTTAGGTTTGTCCTAGGTATTCCCAAATTCTTGACATCTCAGTCTGGATCTGGATGTCTCAAAACTCTTCGTCAAGCATTTCACTCTGGATGTGAATGTTTTTCGATTTTTTTCGTTATACCTTAGTCTGGATCTAGGTATTTCGAATCTTCTTAATCCAATATTCATCTCACCTAACATTGAGTGTCTATTGGTTAAGTTCCAAAAATTCTTGATATCTCAGTCTGGATTTGGATGTCTCGAAACTCTTCGTTAAACATTTCACTCTGGATGTGAATGTTTTTCGATCTTTTTCGTTATACCTTAGTCTGGATCTAGGTATTTCGAATCTTCTTAATCCAATATTCATCTCACCTAACATTGAGTGTCTATTGGTTAAGTCCCAAAATTCTTGACATCTCAGTCTGGATCTGGATGTCTCGAAACTCTTCATTAAACATTTCACTATGGATGTGAATGTTTTTCAATCTTTTTCGTTATACCTTAGTCTGGATCTAGGTATTTCGAATCTTCTTAATCTAATATTCATCTCACCTAACATTGAGTGTCTATTGGTTAAGTTTCCAAATTTTTTGAAATCTCAGTCTGGATTTGGATGTCTCAAAACTATTCATTAAGCATTTCATTCTGGATATGAATGCTTTATGATCTTTTTCGTTATACCTTAGTCTGGATCTAGGTATTTCGAACCCTCTTAATCCAATATTTATCTCACCTAACATTGAGTGTCTATTGGTTAAGTTCCCAAATTATTGACATCTTAGTCTGGATCTGAATGTCTCAAAACTTTTCCCCGTTTAGGCGACCGTAGAATGGTACGGGTCCTAGACAACATCTATTCAGGCGACCGTAGAATGGTACGAGTCCTAGAAGATAAATCCCCGTTTATGCGACCGTAGAATGGTACGGGTCCTAGACAACATCTATTCAGGCGACCGTAGAATGGTACGAGTCCTAGAAGATAAATCCCCGTTTAGGCGACCGTAGAATGGTACGGGTCCTGGAAAATGAATCCCCGTTTAGGCGACCGTAGAATGGTACGGGTCCTAGGCACAACCAAGCAATGCCATACTGGGCGACCATAGAATAGTACGGGTCCTGGGAAAGCAGTCTCTTTGCAAATTCATGTTACTATTCTAGACGACCGTAGAATGGTACGGGTTCTGGACATGTAACACCAATTATCTCGAGTTACTCTACCCTCCTCGAAGGTAAGTTATTCCAGGTAAGTTCCTTTATCACTGGCATTAGCATTTCCATGCATTATATAAATTGCATTTCAAAATAGGTTTTAATTTCGAAAAAAGAAAAAGAAAAGGGAATCCATAGTCTCGCCAAAATATCACCTCTTGCATGTTCATAGTCAAAATTTAGGTATCATATTGTCTTTGAATGCAACCTCTGCGAGCTCACCTTTAAAGAGGGGCAGCTGTTGACACCTAAATTTTTGCTTAATCATTTAGTAATTAATTGGATAAAAATTTAGGGATTAATCTTTAACCCCTAAGAAAAAAATAGTAAAATTGTATTTCATGTAGTTGCATTTTCATCGGTACTAAAAGCACGACAAGACGCAGCGGCTCGCGGTCGATTACATGCACAAAAGGTGGTCTCTCTCTTGCTAATCTGAAAACACAATGAAAGTAAAAGAAAGACAGAAAGAAGAAAGAAGTTCCTACACGTCTATTGTCTCTTTCTCATTAATGAATGCACATGCATGCACAAATTCGGTGGACGTGGTAAGGGCCCTCGATCAATAAGATGCACGAAAGGTGGTCTTTCTCTTGCTGGTATGAAAACATGCAACGAAAGTCAAAAAAGAGAGAAGAAAGAAAGTGCTTCACGTCCATTGTCTCTCCCTCATTAATGCATGCACATGCATGGACAAAATTCAGCAGACGTGAAAATTCTGGAGAAGCCGCAAGCGTGAAGAAAGAGAAGAGTAAAGACTCCACTGCACGCGCGGAAATTCTGGGGAAAGCCTGCAAGAGGATAGGCCAGCATTTTTATAATAATACTTCCCTTCCTAGATCGGTGGCCACCATATTTGAAAAAAAGAACCAAACTTGAACAAGCAAGGAAAAGTTGCGGTTGCCTCCTGTTCACCCGTTGCCTATAAATAAGCGAGGAAAGGAGAAGAAAGGAGGACGAACAAAAACATTCACTGGAGAGTTCTGTGAGAGCTATTAAAAAAGAGAGAGCCCGTAGAGAGACACACGAGTGGAGAGAAAAGAAGATATTAAGAAAAGGAAAAGATGCTCGTCAGAGAAAACCCAAAAAAAATGAAGTCAGGGGGAGGAGATTAAAAAGAAAGAAAAAAAAAAATTCACTGAAGACAGGGGAGAGAGAGGGGGAAAAGGAAAAAGCAAAGACAAGACCCCTACTTTTGTTCATCTTCTCTAAGAGTTCTTCGCTCCGAAAAAATATTGGGTGGTCCGGGACCACCACGTCAGCGTGGTCCCGGACCACTCACCTGGCGCCACGTGTATAGGGAAGCCGGAAAAGGACGAAAATTGGGGCCCACTTTTCCGACGCTCTCTCTCCTCTTTCTCTCTTTGTCCCCCTCCCCTCCTATGTGGCGCCATATGAGTGGTCCGGGACCACGCCGACGTGGCGGTCCCGGACCACCCAATATTTTCTCCTTCGCTCCTGGATTTCCACCGGTTTCTGCTCCTACGCCGTTCGACCTCAACAAAGAAAACCGCTGCTGTCCGCCCGGCTGCACCACCGGGCACCACCATTTCGCCGGCCATCCCCCCGTGCGAGCACCACCCACGTGCTCGCACCGCCGTTCGTCGCCCCTGCTGTTGTCGTGACAACCACTAGCTTCCCATTCGCTTCAGCGTCCTCCATTCCTCTGCAACTCCCTCACCGCAGCTGCTGTCTAGCGGTCGCCGGAGCTCCGAACACCGTCGCTGTTGCAGCCCTCAGCCGGCTCGTCGCCGCACCACCGCAGCACCTTCATCCGTCTCCTGCAGCAACCCGCGCCCGACGCCTGCAGCAACCCGCGCCCGACGCCAGCAGCCCGCGCCACCTTTGCCCGCCGGTCGCAGCGCATCTCGGCCCATCTCTGCGACCAACCGCTGCTGCTCCTCTTCTCGCCCGTAGACGCCGACAACCTGACGCCACGAGCACCCGCCTCTACGCCCGCAGCCCGCGCCTCTAACGTCGCGCCACCGTCCCTGCTGTCGCCGCTCATCATCCCTGCTCGCTCGTCACCACGTCTTCACCTCCGCCTGACGCCGCGCTACCACCCAAACGCCCGCAAGCTGCAGCACCTGTCGCTGCACCCTACCCGTTGCCGCACTTCCGCTCGCCCGTCGCCGCGCCTCCTCCGTCTTCGCCGGGCCCGAGCTGCGCGCTGCTGTTTCTTCCCTGCAGGTGCACCACCGACGACTAGCCGTGTGAAGCACCGCTAGCTATAATCTTCCCTGCACACGACCCCGACCTACAGCACCAGAAGCCCCGACGCCCTGCTCTGCCTCTGCCGTCGCCGATCTGCTGCGTCTGCCGGCCCCGAGTCCTCCGCCCGAGCGTCCCTGCTCCACCGGTCCTTGCTGCCCGGCGTCCCCTGCTCGCTTGAGTTGGTATTGCACCAGCAAACCGCACGCGACTCCTGCTGTGGTCTTCTCGGAGCTCCTCGCCGGCGTCTTCCCCCTGCGAGCTCCGACCGGTGTTGCCCCTCTCAATTGATTGAGCTGCCAAGCCGTGCGTGGGAGCAAAACAAAAGAAAAAAAAAGAAGGAAAAGCAAATTAGGTAGTTTTTATCTATTTTATTTTATTTTGTTTTCTTTTTATTTTACTTTACTGTTTTAGTTGAATCGTTCCTTAATATAACATTGAGAATGTTCAACATGAAATAGCCTATGAAATTTGTGGTTGACAGTCCGATTTTCGCGCCCGAAATCCGACTCGCAATCACTTGAAAAATCGTCAATCCGATCTCCCGCCCGAGATTCGATTTGCCATTTATTTAAAATTGGCCAACCCGATCTCATGTGCGAGATATGGTTCGTCAATTTGGATATTAATCTTGCTCTGATTTGCCGTCGTGCCGTTTAAGTTAATTTCGCTTTCATAAAAAAAAAATTTTGCATTTGCATTCCATGTAGGTAAGAATTAGGTTTATTTCCTGTTTATGGTTTGCATATTAAGAGTAGGAATTTTATTTCGAATATAAAAAAAATAAGAAAATCAAATCGATCAATTTAGGTTGCTAGTTTTGACTTAGTTTTCATGTTTAATTACTCGACAATTTTTAATTTCGAAATTAATACAAAAACATAAAAAAAAAAAAATTAGAACTTTGGCACTCTTTGCATATCATTGCATTTTAGGGTAAAATTTCATATAGTTTAATTCTAGATAATAGTTTTTTAATTTAAGATTTTTTTAGATAGATTGCATTTTAGTTAGGAATTTCTAAATTAGGGTAACATTCTAGTTTAAATTAGGATTTTGTTTAACCTCATTCCTAATATAAATTAGATGATATTTTAATTTAGATAGATAATTTTCACATTTTTCTAATTCATAATTTCATGAAAAAATACACACAAAAAAAAAATGTCTTAGAATAAATTAGTTTTATTTTCTAGGATAGATTGCATGCTTATTAAGAAAATACAAAAACATCGCATTTGCATCATATAGTTTAGGCCATATTATCATGTCATATTATTCCATGTTAGTAGCATGCATTGCATATTGCATGATTCTCATTAAATAAGTGAAAACAAAAAAAAAAGGAAACTGCGTGTTAATTAGAAATCATATCTAGGACTGTTGATATGAATTCTGATTTAACATTGCAGATGCTTTCGTTGCTATGAGGTAAGTCCTGCTATTTATTCACTGCTTCATCTGGGTGTTAAATTGGTGGTTTGCGCACCCGCATGATCACCTCACATGTTAGGGAGATAAATTAAAATCAATTCAAGCTGCTTGCCAAATATTTTTTCAAAATAAAAGAAAAGGTACCGAAAGGGCGTTAGAGAAATCTAGCGTAATCAAGTCCCCGAACTCATTTAATCTCTGGTTCGTAGGAGTGAAGTAATTCTCCACCAAAAATAGATTAGTGGCGACTCCATGATAAAAATCATTTGCATATTAAGAACTTGAACCTAAGTCGCGAATTGGTATGGGCTTGGGAGAGCCCGAGTTAAGTCTAGGCTTAACAATCCATTAGCCGAACCCTTAGGTGGTCCAACCCGCTTCGGGGAGGTCGCGACATGAGGATTTCCTATGTTGTTATCTAATCAATTTCTATTTCTAGAAATAGAAATTTTGTTATATTATCAAACGGATTTCTGTTTCAGAAATAGAAATTTTGAGTCGTTATCAAACGGGTTTCTTTGCTCAGAAACTTGTCTGGAGAATAGAAATTAAGAAATTGATTTCTGGCCAGAAATCAATTTCTGTTTAAAAATTTTTGTCATGCACGGCTTAAATCAATCTAGCGTTGAATTAGGACCAAATGGCCAAAAATTTAAAAAGGTTTGACTAAATTGCCATAATTATAATAAGTCAAACTTTTTTTGGTAATTTTCCCATCATTCTCGCTATAGTTGAGTGGGTGAAGAAATTTATTGCTACATGTCAAATCGCCAAGAAAATAGCAGTCCATAGCGATGTGTGCCGGGAGGATTACACTATAAATCCGATGAAATATCCCCTGGATAATGAAGCAAATTCCCCACTAGATAAGCTGTCAATTAAATCAGAGTGAAAGGTAAGAGAAGATATCAAAAGAAAAAGGTCCACGCAATCCTTGAGAATTTCGTGGCTGCGCAAGATGAAGATCAAGAGAAGTTGAAGATCTTGAATTCAACTTCTTATATACGGGACGAGCCAATTTATCATATTATTGGTTTCCAGCAACTGCAAAACAATATCATAATTCAATATTTTGAGAGAATCAAGGGTAACATATAAAGGACTTGGTTCATGATACTGAGTGGCACATAGTTGCGGTTGGACAACTTTTTGGAGACTGATCACTAAATATAGAATTGCGATCAATGCTTGACCTTTGTAAATGTGTACTACATTACATATGTCGACGGAATAGGAAAGTCACTAAGTTTTAAATAGGAGTGAAATGGAGCAGGCATTTGGTGGACTAAACATGTTAGGAATGTAGAAACTAGAAAGAATAAGAAGATTTGGGTCTTTGAAAGACTTGATAACGATATTTTTTTAATTGTGGTACTATATGGGAGACTTGGGATTTGATTAGAGTATAGAGAACTCTACCCCCATAATGATTTCTACAATAACACATGTCATCAAAAGAAAGCATTTACCTGATTTACTGAATTTTGTATGGATCCTCTCTTGCCGTCACAGTTCGGATGGTGGTATTAAGGTCATCTTCCCAATGCCCTTCGTCATATTGATAGGAGAGGAGTACTTTATGTAATTTTGGCGTCCTCAAGGCACCCTTGCAAAATAAAATCATTTTGGGGCACTGTGTCACGATAGTACACACCAATGATGGGAACCTAAAAGCGCAATTCGTCGGAGAGAAACTCTTAAGGCTTGGTAAACCATCAAGTGTTAGCCGTTGCAGCTTGGGGAAAGAGATCTCCTCTACTTCGTTTTCATCATCTGTTACCAAGTTTTCCAATGCACCACATTCTCTTAGTATTAGCCGAGTAAGGTGCACCATACTTGTCATTGCTGAGCAAGTCCCCATATGAACTAATCCATCACAATTCTGCACTTGTAAATACGTCAAACTCTGGAATGAAGTTAGAGATGGAAATAGGATTGATAAGCCGGGGCACCGCCAAACCCATAGATCTTCAATTTGTTTAAGAATTTCAGCCATCAAGGAGCCATCTTTCCATATGCGCCTCAAGTTCCATAAGTCATGCAACCAAAGTCTCTTCAAATTTCCAAATGCCTTGAGAGGGTTTTCCCTCTCAGTTATTCCTCCACATGGAGTCACTCCCTCATGTGCAAACACATCTTCTGAAAATATCTCCTCGAAGGAACTATGTTCCACAGTAAGATATTCTAAATTGGGAAATCTTTGGAGAAAGAAGTTAGAGGGGAAACCGACATTTTCATCATGGTAGTATGCCAAAGTTAGCTCTTTGAGGTCGCCAAAGATGTCATGCTGCATCATCGCAACATCCTCCCTCGTTAATGTCAATCGCTTCAAGTGTGGAAAGACCTATGGGAATTAGTTTAATAAGGCCATCAAAAGTCCATATGGTACGCTTTTTGCCTGTTTAATGTTTAACCTTCTTGGAGCCAGAAGACCAAGCATGATGACTATTGTAGATGGGATGTTTGTTGCTAATGGTGTGCCCAATTCAATCAAAATATGTTTGGAAGCGTAAAAAATGTTATCCTTTTTCAAAAACCAACAAGATAAAAAGTCAATAAGTAATAGAAGTGGGTTTGTTAATGTGATGTATGTTGGTATGTCAGTCAAATTAAAGTTGGTAATTTCAAATAAGAATTAGTAACTTTGAAGGTGTTGTAAGTTACAATATTAGATATTGGCAGATAATAAAAGCAGTTAGTAACCTTGAAAATATAAAGAAATGCTGGTACTTTTCATAAACGAACAGGATAAAAAGTTGGTAAGTGATTGAATTTAATTTGCATCATCACGCGATGAATGTCAATACACCACACAAATTAAGGTTGGTAATTTTGAATAAAAAATAGCAATTTTAGGCCCCATCTGTCTCACGAAAACAATTTTTAGGAGAATATTTTCAGATATTTCTGATGTATAATTTACAGAAAATAAATGAGTCAAGAAAAACATTTCCATCAATGGAAAAAAACACATTCAAAAATGAGGAAAATAATTTTCTCTATCATTGTCTGTCCTTTTTTTTTTCACTAGACCAAGTACGCTCTCCTTAGTGCACCCATTTTAATTATTTTTTCATATTCTCTTTTTAAAAAAATTGAATCATTAATTATTTTTCTCTTTATATAATTTTCTTTTCTTTCTTTTCTTCTTCCTTCTCCTTCCGCCGATCGTCGGCCATGACAACAACCCAAACGAGGGACAATCATGCCCAAAGCCATTGAGGCTTGAGCCTTGCCAACCTCTTGTGACCTCAAAGCTTGCCGATTTGGCGAGGTTTGAGCCCACATATGGTCGACCGGTGGCCATCGTTAGCCTATAGCTGATAGTCGGCCATGACAACACCCTAAACGAGGGACAATCTTGCCCAAAGCCATCGAGGCTTGAGCCTTGCCAACCTCTTGTGAGCTCAAAGCTCACCGATTTGGCAAGGTTTGAGCCCACTTATGGCTGACCGTTGGCCATCATCGTGGCCGACGACTAGCCGAAGAAGAAGGAAAAAAAAGAAAGAGAAAAAAATAATTAAAATTCAATTTTTTAAAAAAGAAAATAAAAAAAGGGATACCACGAAAAATCTCAAATCAGTACACAAGTGATAGATTTACCTCAAACTAATCTTTTGATCATCAAAAACTCAAATTGGTAGACTTGTAACAAATTTACCTTTTGTTAGTTTTTGTAAATTGCCGAGTTGGGTGACTTGTGACAGTTAAGCGGTGTACTAATTTGAGGTTTTTTTTTTTTTTTTTTTCCTTTGTTCATCACAAGTTTATTAATTTGTAATTTTCGTGGTATTAATATAATTTTACAGAAAATAACAGAGGATAAATTTTTCATAAGATTTTTGACGATCAAAAAATTAATTTGGGATAAATTTATCACAAAAATTTGTATCCATTTAGGATTTTTTATGATCAAAAAATTAGTTTTGGGTAAATTTGTCACATGTGTACCAGTTTATAATTTTTCAGGGTATTAACCCAATAAAAAAGAAAAAAAAATAAAAAAATTGTTAAACAAAGTGCACGGATGAAAATCAAATCCAATTTTCCATACCAAATGGCGGAAAATATTTTTCAGTTCATTTTTAGGTTTTAATCAAACACTAGAAAAAAATTTCTTGAAAAACATTTTCCAAAAGCATTACATTTTCCACGAAATGAGTAGATCATTAAAGACGTTGGTAAGTCACGAGAATAAATGTTGGTGAATTATTAAGGTAGTAATTTTGGAAGTGTAATTTTTTTTTTTTTGTGCTTCTCAAAACCTAACGAGATAAAAAAATCGTAAGTGATGAAAGTTAGTTAGTATGTCAATGGGACGGACTAGTATCTTAGTCAAATTATGGTTGGTAATTTCAAATAAATACCAATACTTCAAAATCGTTGGTAATCACAATAATAAATGTAGGTAGCTTTTAAAAAATTGGTGGGTGAGTATAATTGGTAGATATTTTAATTTGATTGGTACATTAATAAATTGATGTTGGTAATTTTAAATAGAAGTTAGTAACCTTCAAGGCGTTCATAAGCAACAAAAGTAATTGCAAGTAATTTTGAACCATAGATAAATGTCAGTAGTTGTCAAAACCTGTCAATAAATTACTAAAACGTGACTGGATAAGCAAGTTACCCATGGTATTCGACAGTTACCAACCATCTTCATGATGTACCAGCATAAAATTCTGTTCAATATCTAGAGCTACAGAACATTAGCAATTCGCTGAACAAACATAAATTTTTAGATTTTGGCAAACTAGGAAGGTCAACTTAACTAAATAGGTAAATACTAGCTGTTAGACGTGCCAGCAACATAATGGACTAGATAACATACGAGCGGATTATTAGAAGCATAACTCTCTATGCAAGTTAATCCAATAAAATAACTATTCTTCTAGAGTAATGACTAGGATCCCTAGAATTTATACCAAAGAGTATGAGCTGGAAATAATTAACTTGAATCGTTCTTCAAGTTTTTAACCAATTCAGAAGTGAGGTTAGGTGAGCACTCGTAAGCAAAAAATGGTTGACAATTTCGATTTCCAAAAAGAAAATAACAAGCACCCAAGATATATGCTGATAAACCAATGAATGACAGAGGTAGAGAGCTAGAGCTAGAATTAAGTATTTTACCTTTTCTAGAGAGAGTGCAGGTTGGTTCTCATTGGTAGTACTACTTTGGCAGCTTTGGATTTCAGAAGCGAATGAGAATGACTTCATTTTGCTGCAATGTCTCACTAGCAATTCCTTCAAGTGCGGCCATGTTGGAGTATAACTATTCTTGTAGAAGCTCTTGAGTTCCGGCAACTCATCTAATGTCAGGGTGGTCAATTGCGGAAAGAAGAAATCACTTGCACTCATCCTTACTCCTTCGTCTTTACCTGCTATAATTTCCTCCACCCCACAAGATTGTACTACAAGTCTTTCAAGCTTGGTTATACTTTTTGCCACTGAGCTTGGAAGTCCACTCCACACATGCTTTAGTTTTGGAAGTCGCTCCAAATATAGTTCTCTCAATTGAGAAGTACTTGGGGAATGAGCTCTACTCATATTTAACTCTTGGATATGAAATATCACTTCTAAAGAACCACAATCGGTCACAGTTAACTCCTCTAGATTTTGGAATCTTGTAAGGATAGTGTCAGATGAAAATATGGATGAAAGTTTCTCACAATACTCTACTATCAGTGTCTTGAGTTTGTTGAAGGCATTTGAAGCAAACTCATCTGTCCATATCTTCTCCACATTATTCATGTGTGAGATGCACATTGACTCCATGCTAGGGAACGCAATCTGTTATTTTCCATCATAATTCATTAGAGTTGACCCTCTAGCCTCTTCCATAAAGAGAGAACTTCATTTTCAAGAATAAAGAAATCACATGATAAATATTATTGATAGAATAGAAAGACAAGAAAACAAGATAATTCTTTTAAACAAACGCCACCTCTTGAAATCCATTTGTCACATTTTTTTTTCTAAAGTAGAAGCATAATTCTTTCTAATGCGTATCACGCATTATGTTTTGAGCAGTAGAATAACCCATACCCTCCTTAGTTAGGCATCATATATTTCCCATAAACCTCCAATCTAGGCTAACTTAGATTTCACTCATTCCAGCACACACCATGCACAATAGCGAATATACTCTGCCATTTTTTTGAACCATTTAGAAAATGTAGCCAGCATTTTTTTTCCCATCAACTTTTATGATTCTGAACCTACCCTGCTATGCACTTTCATTCTATACCTTTAATTTCTAACATATGTGTCGTATAGTAGTTAAATGACACCGTCATTGAATTATAGATTCCATGTCACTGCAATTAAGATATTTGCATATAATATATGTAGCAGCAAATTCTCTTGCCATGCATAGCAATTATTGGTTCTTGTGGAGCCACGAATACAGAGTTGCTGAACAACAAAGCTCCTCTTCACTAATTTGAACCCAAAAAGAAAATTATTAAGTTAATTACATGCAGTTTAAGTCATAATCTTTGTAATTCATGTCAGGGATAATGACAGAAGGAATCCATGTAGGACAGAAAATATGATAAAAATTGCATATTTTGAATCTACAAAAAAACAGATGGACTTAACAAGTCTCCAAATGCGTAAGGAGTGTGAATATTACAACTTGAAGGATTATAAAAAAAAAAAAGACTTAAATGAAGTACTGGACAAGTTTTGGGACTCATCGTGTCATTATCCCTCGATCTTACATTAAATAAGATTTAATTTTGAGCCACCCTCTTTAGCATAGTAGAGACTCTAAATTAGTTAAGGAGCTTGGCCTCTCAGCAATATTTGTACTTCAGTTACGGTGTTATGAAGCGTTTACATTAGTCTAACTATTAAAATCAATCAAAATATATAATTTTTTGAAACTAGGATAAGTTTAGATATGTGTTAATATGTTTATATCAGAGAAGTTTCTCATTAGATAAATTCTATAATTTCTAAAAGAATACAATGACTGAGCATAAATCACCCCACATTGTCTAGCTTAAACCATCGGGGACAAGAATTCTAGATGTCATTAAAAAAAACGAGTGCAAACCTTTTCGACTTGCAAAAGCGATTGCGCTGTTGGAATGTTGCCCCCCAGTTTTCTATAGCTTGTATCTCCTAATATCACCTTCACAGCTTTACAATCTTCAATACTTAACTGTTTCAGCGAGGGCCATTCTGAAATATGCTTCTCATGGCAGAAACTTCTGAGTTTTGGCATGTTGTGAATATATAGAGTGACAAGTTGAGGAATTACAATTTTGTCGGCTGCTTCTTCAGGTTTCTCCTCTTCTCTGCCAACAATGTACTCCATCTCTCCACAACCACCTATACCGAGATATTGGAGATGTCCCAGACTTTTGGCCATAGACATTATAAAAAGGTTTCTCAGACACGGGCAATCCTCAACTCTTATAGAAGTTAGGTTGTGAAAGAAAATGGACTCACTCTCCCATAATTCTCTCGATTCAATTCTTGTTAGGCGTAGCTCTTCTAAATTGGGAAGTATGACCTACAGAAACATCATCTGGCTAAATTCACAATGAATGATATAGAAGTAAAGTTGCTTACGAATCCGGAGCATCATAAAGAAGAAACAAAATCACATGAGTAGCGATACTGCTGAGAGAAAGGAAAGAGAGAGGAAAACCTTCTTGTCAAATAAACAATATGGAGCTTTGTCAAAACCAACAGTTCGCTCATTCATCTCCTTACTTGTTGCTGGCGGTCTCAATATAAATGCCTTGAGTTCAGTGCATTCCACAATTGAGAGATTTCGTAGGGAGGGAAACTCATATGCACCACTTCCTGAGCTGAAACTAGTCAAGCTCTTAAGAGAACAAAGCTTCAATGTACATAAATGAGAGAACTTCACTGCCTTCAACTTTTGCGCTTCACCTTCTTCCATTGCAATTATTTGCTGCATGTTAATGCAACGAGAAACATCTAGCTTCTCAAGTTTATCTAGAGTTCTCGCTGTATCCTTTGTGAAGAGATATCTCAAATCGTCGCAACAGCGCAAGCTAACATCAGTCAGACTAGGAAGACTGAACGTTGCTTTGGTGCTGCTTGTCACAATCACATTCAACCTTGGCAAGTGCCACAACTTCACTTCTTTTAGGCCTAAGAAGGTCAGACATTTTAGCCTTTCCTTAGTATTGATAGAGACATGTTCCATTAATGCTTCCAAAGAAGTACACTCGACCACCTCAATCATTTTTAGGCTTTGGAGCCTCACTATTAAAGTTAATGGAAAAATATGAGACAGATTTTCACAATCTCTGACCGAGATGGATGCTAGTTTGCAGAATGATTCTTCAGGGATTTCGTTGTGCCATATTCTCCTCAACCCGCGCAATGACAGGAGCGTCAACTCTTCCAAGCTTGGAAAATGAACCTGCATTACAGGATGATATGTTAGTTCCTTGACTTTGAACTCCTAAAAGTCCTGATTTGGATGCTCTAATGAGTTAGTATATTCTCATCAAGTTGATTACCCAAGACTATCTAATTGCATGAAAAAACAACATATGCGTGGAGGAGCAAGAGGCTGTATAGTACATGCTGACTGGCAGAGTTTTCCACTGGTATACCGAGAATAATTTCTACGATAAACAAAAAATAGAAAGTTCCAGAGATGTCTACTCACATTTTGATTGAAGAAGACAGGCAAGGACAAGCCAAAGTTGGTACAACCAAATGCTTGTTGTAAACTTGTATCAGTTGTCATTGACTGTTGCTTTCCTTCTAATGAAGAAAAAGTCATCATTTTGGGGCATCCAGATATTCTCAGTCTTGTTAAGGATGGAAAGTGAATATAGTACTTTCCATTAGAGAATATCATTGAGACTTGGTAATTCCTCAAGAGACAAGGAGGTTAATAGAGGGAACACTAAAGCGTCCGTGGTTGTAGCTTTCTCCGATTCTTCTTCTTGCTCCATAATTTCCTCAATGAGTTTAAATCTCACTACTTCTATTTCTTTCATTTGCCCAAGTGCTTTAGCCATGGAAGAAGAAAAAAGAAACCTCAGGTTCCCACAGTTTTGCACTTTCAGTGCTCTTAAGTTTCGGAAACACAATGCTCTCCTTGGATTCTTGTTCCATATGTGTCCCAAACTTGGTAAGTCACTCAAGGTTAATTTGGTCAATCGTGATAGAATCTCAACATTTCCATTGATTGTCAATCCTTCAAGGTCAAATACTTCTCGTATTAGCTGACATCTCTCAATGGTTATGGTTTCCAAATTCCGTAACTTTATTAGCAAACTTGAGGGGATGATGCTCAAGAGAAACATGCAATCCTCTACTTTTAGAAATTTTAGATTGCTCACATTTGATAAAAATTGAGAGTTCCATATCTCTTTCAATTTGGGCAGTTCAAATAGTGTCAAGGACTCCAACCATGGCAATGAAACCTTAAGAAGCCAAGAAAATAACGTTACGAAGGCATATGCATCATTCTTTTTTTAGCTGGGAGGGGTAAATAACCCCACATAATCTCATTACAATGCGTGCAACTATAAATTATGAACGAGCGTTGTGTGTGTATGTCATATAATAGATTTAAAGATAATGGAAGAAAAAGCAGAAGAGTGATTTTTTTTATCTCTAACTTATTCTCTCTTTATAATTTCAAAACTTTACATTTACTTGTCATTTAACCTATATGTATTCAGACTTCATGACATATATATAATAATAAGAGAGACTTTAGATCCCTGAATTACTGGTGTTATTGAATTCACCCTCACATTTTGTGCTTTCTGCCTAAATTTTACAATTCATGTTGTATATAATTTCTAACCAATAGCTTTAAATTGAATTGACAAATAGCTCAAAAACTATATTTTCAATTGATTTGCATGTGCAATTTGAGTCTGGAATTTTTTTTTTCTCAAAGTATTTGAAGAAAAAATCTCTCATCAAAAGATTGAAAGTAAACAAGGTCAAAAAAGAAAAAAAAGAAAAAAGAAAAAATAAGGGGTTCCTCATTATAAGATCCATGAACTAATGAATTAGTCACGACAGCACCCATGGGGGCATCGTAGTCAATTTCATCAAGGAGTTTAATTTACCTATATAAGGACCTAAGATACTCTTTCTCATTCTAAGAAAGTTCATCTATGTGGAAAGCTTAGTCATCTAGCCAAGAAAAAGAATATATCCATGAATGTATGTGTTCACATATATAATTTTGCCATTAAGAAATGATAAATGTTTAGACTACTTAAAACATCTATATATAGTATGGTGCTTATTTAACTATGTTGATAACATTAACACAAGTAAAGCACGATGTAATTAACTAATATATAATTCTTTTTCATGTGATCATATATCACATAGCAATTCCAATTTGAAAAATTAAATTTTTATTTGTCTTAATTGTCCTAGAAAGCAGAATCTCAAAGACAGATTATTTATCACATTAGTACTCATAATTTAGACGCACATATCAAAAGTGAATTGAGGGAATTCTAAAGTCAATGCTTCAATGTGTTTATAAATGAAATATCTATATAATCACATTTGAATAAAATCAATACTTGTTAACACAAAATAATAAAAGATCCAAATGTTATTACTTTTTTTTCTTTTTTGTGGTTTGGTTGATGAATGCATATTAATTTGTAAAGTTACACAAAACTTCTATAAATTATACCTCCAAAGTAAATATTTAAACAAGTCTAACCTTTGAATTTGACCCCAAAAAAAAAAAAAAAAGCCTTTGAAAGGTGAGGAAATTGAAAAAGGCTATAGAAGTCGCCAACTACATTCGTGTTATTTTATTTGTCTTCCCCCAGATTTCATTAACGAGGGTATCACTAATTGAGTAATGAGTTAACCCATGCTTTAACCAAGTATATTTCTGTGACCGACAGATTTAATTGAAGGTGATGTCCATATTTATGATCACAAATCTAATCGAAGAAGGTTTCCCCAATTAGGAGAGTACCCCATGTAGAAACATGACCCTTCTATAAAGCATGAAATTTACCTGGTGCGCATCAAAAAATACGATTGAATGATCCACAGTTTCATGGAAGTTCGCCATCTTTGGCAAGTTGCATAATGTCAGCCTACGCAAATTGCATGAATTCACTGTGGGATCATCATTTATTTCAATTTTGTCTTCATCTGCCTCGGCATCCGCAACAATTAGCTGCATTAAGTGGCATCTGCTTATTTCAATCTCTTCGAGTTGCAAGAATATCCTCGTCATGGGAAATGTAAACAAATGTTTGATTTCACTACAATTGTCCAATTTCACAATCTTTAATTTGCTTAAGGATTCTGAGGCGAGACAGCCTCGACAAATCTTTTCCAGTTTGTTCAAATTCTCGAGAAACAACGATTCCAATTTCGTAAATGCAGTGCACTGGACATTCTCTGTTGAGTGAACAATATATTGAACTGATGGGCTATTTTGAACGTGAAGATACTTCAATTCTTGGAAACCTTTGACGCACAAATCGTGAATTGTATCGTTGCCACCTTGCAATCCATCCAAGTGGAGATCTTGTGTTATCCTCAAACATCTCTGCACCCAATTTTCAAGAAGATTGCCTGAATCTAGCTTGAGCTTTAAAGTTTTGGATTCTTTGTATTCACCTGACCAATCCCAAACATCCCCAATTTGGATTTTATACTTGTTCAATTTCCCAAATGGCGGGTCTCTTGAGAGATTAGCAGAATGAGGAATGGCGATGTGTGACATCCTGAAATTCGAGTCCTCTGAGGAATGAATGGATGTGAATTTCGTCAATGCATTGTTGGTTGATCTCACTCGGAATGATCACTCCCGAGATACCGACCTTGAGGGGAAAGGCTATTGAGGACAGAACTCGTACGACTAAAGGACTCGACTGGGAAAACGACTTGACCGTGAGATTTACGTGAGGACGATCCTCAGTAGATAGGCAGCCCGATTCTAAGGACGACTAAAAGTCGATTCGCGGACAGAACATAATGGAACGACGGGTGATTCCGTTTACCGTTATCGAATCCACGAATGACCCTATGTCGATCCTCAGTAATCGTGTACTTTGAAATAAGAATCTATCCCCCGTAATTTCATGCAGTCAAGGACGTCCATGCGTCGAGATGTCTTGAATGTGATTTGATACGAGTCGGTCACGCGTGAATCCTCAAAGCCACCCGTCAGTCTGAGTTGTTACCAAAATGGCATTTGGCGAAATTGACATGGCAAGAGAACTTATGATTGGACTTCGAATTATTGGGAATGTCCGGGACGGACTTTGGATGAAGCTACTTCAGACAGTCGACAGAGCCTGTTAAGCCGAGCAATTGGAAAAAAAGGGATTTTCGAACCGAGGAAGCAAGCCCGCAAGGTCGTGGGCTGGGTCAAGCCAGTGTGGGCCCTAGGCCCAAAGTTGGACAGCCACCAAATGGGCCTAAGTCAAGCAAGTGAGCCCATTGGGCCAAACCAACTATTTCTCTTTCAAAGCCCATGGTCCAACTTTGAGTCCAATCAAGCCCAACCAATTTTCAAGCCCACTCATATTCATGGCCAAGCCCATTTCTTAGGCCCATCCACCAATTTCAGCTCAAGGTCAGAATGGTAATTGTGCAATGTGAAATGACCAAAATACCCCTAGTTGTAGGGAGAAAAAGGCTAAAGAAGAGAGAGAAGATGATGTCACCATGCATGGGAACTTGAAGCAGCCATTTAATGGCCTTAATGAGGAGTACTTTCAGCCCTCACTTCATTCTCTCTCTCCCCCATTCGGCCTCCAAACCGGACGAGCTCCTATCTTCCTCGTTTTCCCTCTCCTTCAGTTTCTGCTCCAGCTGACCCTTCGTCAAAGAATCGAGTCAAAAGTGGTCTTCCCGGATGAATCAGCCAACGATCCACCTATCACCGTGACCGGGAGAGACAGACCGTTCCAACGAGCCCAATTTCGTCCCGAACGGAGCCGCCGGCCGGCCTGGGAGCCGCCGGGAAGGAACCAGTCGCCGGTCCGTCGGTCCGCCTGCAGCCTGCACTGTTTCGCGTTTTCGGCCATTTTTCTCCCATTCGGGTCCTTCCTCCGCCCATCCCAACCTCCAGCAAGACCCCAAGACCCCGGGAGCCACCGGTTGCCAACCACCCGCTTGCCGGAGCTCCGATCGGCCCGTTTTCGCCATTGAAGCTGCTGGTTTCTTCTCTGCAGTTCAGCCAAGATCAGAAGCAGAAGACAGCAAGGTTTTGGAGACTTTGTGGCCCGTTTTCAAGCCCTTCCCGGCCTCCGTTGGTGTCGCCGCTTTGGGGTTTATCGACCGCCTTGGTGTCGTGGTCGCCGTGAACTCACCGGCGCGCAAAACCGGTGAGTTTATCCTCTAATTCTTGCTTAGTGAGTTAATGACGCTTAAGGAGTGTTTAGATTAGTCTAATTAGGTTTATGTGATTAAATTAGATTATTTTAATGTAAATTAGATTAGTTGTATGATTAGTTTAATGGGTGTTTAATTAGGGCTAATTGTATGATTAAATTAGTGTAATCTTGTTTAAGCCATAATTAATTATTTTCAATTAATTAATTATTTCGAATTTATAAATATTATTTTATTAAATTATATTATTAGAATATAATATTTATTTATTAAATTTTCGGAATTAAATTTAATTATTTAATAATTTCGAAAATTATGCCTGGGATGGCCTGGTCGTTAGAATTTCGCGATCGCAAAGGTGCGGTCGGTTTGTGTTAATTGTATGTTTAAATTGAGAAATTGAGTGATTGATGATTATGGTTAATAATTCCAAAAGTGTGGAATTGAGTGATATTGATGAAGTTTTGGTATTTAACTTGAAAATACCCGGTGTTGGCTTTTAGCACCGTAATTGGTTTGTATGACCAGTTTGAATCGATTGGATTGATTGATTGATTGAATTGAGGTATGAGTTGGTTTATTATTGAATTATCAGCTTTGGCGAGCAATTGGTTTATATATGTATCATCTTGTGTAAGCATCATTGTCAGCTTGTGTGAGCACTATATGTCAGCTTGTGAGAGCAATGATCATTTATCAGCTTGTGAGAGCAATGATCGTTTATCAGCTTGTGAGAGCAACGATCCATATATTAGCTTGTGCGAGCTATCATCTATGTATATATCAGCTTGTGCGAGCTATCATCTATGTATATATCGGCTTGTGCGAGCTACCATCTATATCGCTTGTGAGAGCATTGCATCCATTTCAGCTTGTGCGAGCCATAATTGTATTGATGGATGAATAGATGGTATGGTTTAATAGATGATATGAATTGATAGATGTGTGGATCGTATGATATCAATTGGATTGACTGAATTGATAGACCGATGGGCATGTCGGTAGTTTCAGCTTGTCTGCGAGTATTGTTGAATATGAATTGTACGACGTGCGGGAAAGGGGCGAGGCGAGGTAAGCCCTCTATCCTATTTGTGTGGCTAGAGCGCCCGAGGCGTATTTTCTTCCTAATTGAGTTTTAGAGGTAGGACTCGCCGAGACATAGTCTCATCCCGGTTGTGGGATAATATTTCAGGTCCCTAGATGACGGTCGTGGAGGACCGGAAGTCCTGGAGTTCAGAAGGTGGAGTCTGAAGAATCGGCGAACGTGTCTGACAAGTTGGTCATAGGACAGTTCCCTTTTTGTTAAGCCGGTCTATTTTGTAGTCAATCCATTGTTGTATATAAACCTATGTGTTTATAAGAAAGCTTGTTTGGTTGTGATTGATTGCCTGCTTTTCTATCCCAAGTTAGATGTTGTCAGGGGATTTGTTTCGCTTCCGCATGTGCAATAGAAAAATGAATGGGTCAGCGACATGTCCTGGGAAGTCGCATTTGTATCGACCAGAGTGGGATGTTCGCGTGCTCGGAGGATCGGGGCGTGACACGATGTATAAAGTGCTCAACTTTTTCATACTCTTCAACTCAGCCAGGCTGGCGTTGCTTTGCGATGGTTCATCCTCGGCCTCCCACTGATCAAAACCGTCTTCCATGTATAGTTCTTCTAAATTAACCAAGCTTCCAAGCACGCCACGTTCGATAACTTTAAGCCTGGCGCACTCTCTCAAGTCCAAAAATCTTAATTCTGTTAGTCCACCTATTTCTGGGGGCAACCGAGCGATTGTAGAGTCTAGGAAACTTAGGAACTGTAATCCTTTCAGCTTTCCAAGAACAGTCACATCATCCAAATGGCAGAAATCCAGGGATAGCGACTTGAGGTTTTCAAGGAACTCAATCGATGAAGGTAGAGAGGTTAAAGATAAGCCAGTCAAGTCCAAGACTTGGAGCTTCTTCATAGATTCAAAAAATGAATCATGAATTTTGAGAGAGGGGTTGTCTTCGAATAACAGAAGCATCCTCAAGTTTGGGCAGTCTAATTTTTTAGGGAGCTCATCAATGCCAACATAAGGGAAGGATATCGCGGTGCATTTTTTAAGCTCATTCTCGGACCATTCTTTAAACCCGTAATCCTTCCTCCCGACCAAGGCAATCCATTTCATGTCCATAAATTCATCATGCATAGAGCTGGCCACGTCAACAAATATGTCATGCATTTTGAACCGTTCCATATCATCACTTTCCAGTAACAACAAAGAGTCTTGCAGGGTATGTAGATCCTCAATCAACCTATCTCTAGCTTTTTGGATGGTGTTGCTGCATTTTTTAAATAAACCCAAACCCATGCAGTACACAAGCGAATCCCTTGTGGAAATTCTCCCAGAGGTTAGTGCACAAACCAGGAACAATGATCTAATCCTTTCATCTTTTAAGTCATTGTAACTAAGCTTCACAAGTGATTTGACATCTGATAGGTCTATATTGGTCGAAGCATTCCTCCACGCAGCCAAATCTTTGTGCTTCAATCCTTTTGCCAACGGAACAATCAAAAGTGGCAAGCCTCCGCAATTCCTTACCACTCCATCTACCCAAGTTTCAAACTCAGGATCGTTAACTCTTTCCCCCAATGTCCTTTCAAAGAGTCTTCGGGCTTCTTCATGCTTTAACTCATCGAGTCGGAATTCTTGATCAGAGCCCATGGCAATACGCAAAACATCTCGATTTCTAGATGTTAACAATAACTTGCAGCCTCTTACTTTATTATCATCTCCACAAGGGATTCCAATTTCCTTCAACTCTAACTTCTCCCATAGATCATCCAAAATGATGAGAACATTTTTCTTAGAATCACTCCCTAACGCCTCACGCAAACGGTATGCTCTCCCACGAACAGTTTTCTCATTCATCAGGTGTAGGCCCAATACGTCGGTGATTTCTTTTTGGATCCTTTTTAGATTGGGATTGCGTGATACATTTGCCATGGCAACCACATCAAATAGATTCTCTTCTTTCACTCGCCTTTCGACATCCTCCAAAAGTTTGGACTTGCCAACCCCTCCTGATCCATAAACCCCAATCACACGCACCCTGTCATCAGCTATAGCCTTCATTATATCCTCTATGATTAAAGCCCTCGACTTCAGGCCATCTTCTTTCTTTTCAACAGGTCTTGCAGTGGAAGTGGTGTCATTGGCAAATCCTATCGGAGTATTCTCATAGTAGACCTTCTGGAAGTTACTATTTCTGCTTTTCTCATTGAGTCCATGAATTACTTTAGTTATCTTCTTCACCTTCTTGCCAATTGGATGGCGCACCACGGGGTTGGGAAGCCACCCACAGAAGCAAGCACTTTTTACACTTTCGCCATGTTCTAACAGGTTTTCTGCTTCCCTAGCCTCCTTTTTCACACTCTCCAGCCAATCCTCAACATCAGTTTGAATAGGTTTTCTGTTACAACCGGCTTCATCAACAACGTGCTGTACCCTTTGCCTTGCAGTCTCCAACTCCTTAACTTCATTTTTGAGATCTTTGACGTAACTCTTGTAGAACAGCACGTACCCAAATTGGCGGCCAATGGGAGCAATCAGATACTCACCAAGTTTTGATGCAATGCCGATTACAAAATCTTCGACCATGTCTTCCTTTTTTCCTATAAATTTCTTTCCGAACCCTTTTTTTCCTCTTGTTATGTCTCCTTCTTTTGCTTAAACAAATGGGGGCGAAAGGAACTAAACAGAGAACAGAACTAATCACTCGACGTATGAAAAGAAAGAAAGAGCAAAGTGATAAAACAACGAGAACAGTGGAATAAAACCAGATAGATAGAGAGAGACAGAGAGACAGAGAGACTGCGGAATTTGCAGATGATCTTACGTGGATACGCAACACGTTACTGGTCTGCGACGAGCGATAAAAGGCTAAATATTTCTCATTTTTTCTTCTGTTGTCCTTGTTTTCTTTATTTTTTGTTTCTTGACAGTGGGGATAACTCTTCGGGGGCTCCAACAAATTTTACTTCACAATTCCACGCTCTCAAAGTGTTAATGAGAGAGAGTTCAAGTGTGTTAGCCCTATCCCGCCTCGCTACTCCTCCCATTTGTGATTTTCAAACATATTATATTTAGTTAATCTAATGTATTTGAATTGCCAGCAATAGTTTACAATGTGGAGAAATATGGACTATAACTCATTAGAGAAAAATTTGACTAAATATAAAAATATAAAGCGAAGGTAGAAGAAGAAATCTTATTAAGTGAATAGTACAAAAAAAGTGACCAACAAATTACTATAATTAAGTACCAAGTCATTCTCAAGAAATTGAGAAAACTTTTAGTATATTGTAAATAAGATAAATTTAAGCTAGTATAATTGTTATGGGATTTTTCAAAATCATATATTCAGGTAATGCCAATCTTAATCGGTACTATGCTATTTTACAATTGAAATTTAATGGAACTACTGTCATTTGAAAAATAGTTCCCAAGTTTGTGGAGATTACTAATACGGAGAATTTGTGAATTTAATTATTTTTCCAATGATTATTTCTTTTTGAAATACAAAGGGAGATTCAGAATGATAAAGTATTGAAAAAGGAGAAGCAGTGGCGATAGTGAGGGACAAAACATGATAAATAAAAAGTAAGAAGTCATGGACCGAGACATCCTTGGTATTGAATTTTATTCGGTGACTTGAGACATATTTTCTTTTTGTATAAAATCATTTTTCCATGATCGTAGAGCTGATTTAATTAACTTATTTATTTCCGAACATAGATTTTTGTTTTTTTGGTATGAAACATAAAAATTATTTTAATTAGTTATTTAACAAAAACAGAAGGGTAGAGATGGGTATATTAGTTCTTTAGTTGTTTCCACAAGTCGAATGTTATTTTCGTCAGTTGACAATGAAAGATATGTCTCCAATGAACAAGAGGTTAGAAATAGCCCTATCAATCAATTTATAATACGAGTCTTTTAAGTCAATATGTTTTCGTGAGCCAAAATGGAGGGAATAATGTTAATCCATCATCTGAGCCTCCAGAAGAAATAGACGATCATGAAGAATATATAAAAGCACAAAAATATTTCTAGGAGCACCTTGTCCTAGCACACAGGAGCAAGGTACAATCGCTAACACATAAAGCAAGTTCTCCATTTGAAAAGAGAAGCTCCTACAAGTGCCGGTTCACCAGATAGATTCTTTCTTTTTAGTAATTGGTAAGAAAGAAACGCTAGTTCACTTGGTGTTTTTGGATAAGTAACAAAAGAATTCAGACAGACCGACTATGTTGATTCGAGCAAGTGTGCAAAGGAAAATTACATACTACATTCTAAGAGCATGTTACACGGCTCAAACGAACCGAGTACGTGTCAACAGGAACAAAAGCGGGCTACTATTAAAACATAAAACTTGTGGCTTTAGAGACGTACTTATTATCTTGGCCATGCAACCCCAAGCGAAGACTTCATTAAATGAAATTTGTCCATTGCTGGCAACAGCATTCTCTCTACCAAAAGTCTCATGTCATTTAGGTGTAGCTATGAAGGAAGAGGCCATGATGAGTTGCACGTGGTAGCATTCATCTTTGAGGCTGCAGGCTGCAAAAGAGGTGGAATGAAGAATGGAGCTGTGTGGGTGGTTCTTGCAAGTATAGGAGGGGACGGTGATTATTACAGGTTTATAAGTACCAGTGATTTAGAGTCGTAAAGCTCTCTCTTTAGCTATTCAGGAAAATATACAATCTATTATCATCTTTACTTTTTACTACACCTTCTATTTTCTCACAATTTACTTTTTCAATGCAATTTATAGTTTTCTTGCAATAATTTATTTTTATCCACAGTTAGCTTCAGATAAATTGGAAATCCGTTAAATCCCCACTTCATGCACTTTGTTAATAAAGCTGTCCAGTGATCTCGGCTGCTCTTGGCTTTTTCTTTGTCATATTTAAATTTTGGTCAAGCTTTAAGACTAGAGGTGGCAAATGGGTGGGTCGGGTCGGGTATGAGTCGTTAAATTTAACTCGTTTTTTGGCCCATATTCCCTAGTGACCCACTTCATGATCCGACTTCACTTCTACTATATGCTAATTGGATTAAAACTTCAAATTAAATTCAAAATAGTAAATAAAATAGAATAAAGTTAAAAAAACCTATAAATTGAAATATTTATAAAGAATGACTATGCACATGCTTCTCTTTTTGAAGTAAACATACCATTGAATAAATAAACATCGCAAAATTTTTTAACTAAACTTTTTTTATGATTTTTATATAAAAAAGTATTGTCAAAACATTTTTATTTAAATTTTTATGTAATACAAATTTAATGAAATTTTTTACAATTATTTTTAAAATATTTTTTAAAAAATCTAGTTTTTATTTTTAAAATTTAATTTAATTTAATTTAATTTTTAAAATATAATTTTTAATCTTTAATAATTAGTTTTTCTTTTTCTTCGTCTGATGGCCAGCGATGTCTCGCGAACCGGCGAGGCCAGGCGCCACCCGACACCGGCGAGCTCGAGTCTCACCCGTCATCCGCAAGGCCGAGGCCCCGGCCGAAGCCGGGCCAATCGTCGGCGAGGTTAGAGCTCGCCGGCATCGGCAGGCCTTGGCCTCGCCAATCGTTGTGACTTTGTCGGCGAGGCTTGGTGCGGCGAGCTCGAGCCTCGCCTTGCCCGTCGCCCACTAGCGGCTAGTCGTCGCCCCGCCGACGATCGGCTAAGAGATGAAGAAAAAGAAAGAAAAAAGAAAAACGAGAAAAAAAAATTGAAATATAAAAAATAATTATAATTTCAATTTTTTATTTAAAAAAATTATAAAATTAAAGAAGGCCATGGCCCATGGATTGAAAGTTTAGACCCATTTATTTTCATGCTTTACTTTCTCAAACCCATATTTTACCCATATTTAACTTGCACTTGACCCATATATGACTCATTTAACTAAAAATGGGTCATAATATGGGTTTATAACCTATATTGCCACCTCTAGTTGAGACATATTGTCCCCTTTAATTTTCTCTCAAGGGTGCATCGATATTGAGAGATAACTTTACAAATTGTACTTGGATAAATATCATTTTGTTCATGATTTTAAATGTTTCTAAGAAAATTTATTTCTCACAAAGAAAACTAAGAGATGCGTATGTGATCATGTGCATCCCTTGTTTTGTGTGGACACAACAAGGGTAGCAGAGGTGCCACTTACTAAGATAACTTGAGGATATCAATGATTTGCTATGATCCGGATGAGTTTCCTAGGAGCTTAACGATGCTTACTATACTCTCTTGTTCATGGAGAAGATAAGCATTCACTTTGCTTAAACAAGTTTTAGACAGCAAGTAGATACTTATTGATCTACATTCAGAATATTGAGGATGAAGCCTTGACCTAGAAAAGGATGACAAAAAGTATTAAACAGAAAAATCAAGCCAAATATTCAAAACATTTGTTCTATCATTAGTTATCACATGAGGTTGTGAGCTTGAGGCTCCGAGTTGGGCCCTATTTAGTAAGATAATGTAGTCATGTTCAATTCAATGTCCTAAGCATAATAAATTACAAGGATTAAGTCAGGACAACATGGACATCACTCATGTTAACATTTGTACATAATTTGTAACCCACTGATCAAAGGCATGATGCAAGAAAGTTTCATTCAATCAGGAATGGGAAATAAAGACCTTTGCATATATTATGGTATTATGTGTGTGTGTGTGTGTATATATGTATATGTATGTATATTTATCTTTTTGTTATCAAATGGAGGAAGTTTGGACAGCATTAATTTGCATAGGACTCTCTTCTCTCTCTCTCTCTCTCTCCCCTTGAAAAGTTTCTTCTTTTTTTGGATCCTCTCGCTTCATAAAAGGACAAAGCAGGTTTAAAGCAACGATGTCCAATTCCCCTTTATGGATAAAAATATATGAACCAATGGTGAGGGCCCTTAATTAAAGATTATCATATACCCGCCTTTCAAGAAAAATTGGAGGACTTATAGTCTACCATTCCGTTCTCTGATTATAGGCAATGTTTTCAAAACGGTACCGTAGGTTGAACTGGAGAGAAAGTATGCGCTAGTTCAACCCGTCCTACCGTTTATGCTAACTGGTTTCAGTACATAGAATGAAGTAAGAAGAATATGCAATATATGTAATGATAATTTTGAAAATGTTTGTTCGAAACAGGTAATATTCGCATTCCACGTTTTGCAATGAGAGAATCTGTGATCACAGACTTGCTAATTTTCCAAGTTCACCATACTGTTTTCAAGTTACAAATTACGCTACCAACAAGAAGATGGTTGAGCATGATGTCACACAATGACCATTTTAGGGACATATAAAAGCTCAGAGAGATCAATATTGGTGCCTCTGAAATGAGTTCATGTTGCAGTTACCTTGGGACCAAATTGGTTATTGGGCAGTCAAAATTGTAACAGGTGTTTTCCTGTAATAGGATCCCCTTTAGTAGAGTTATTACGGAAGTGCTAGTGTGGGACAATCCACTTTGACTCTTTTTATAGTTTACACACTTTTTGTATTACCTCTTCTTACTGATGTTAATGCATTTTCTAATGATACGTAAGCAAGGTATTTCCGGTCCTTTATAGAACCAGATTACCAAACAGGGGTGAAAGTGAAACAAGCGCTGATAGGACACCAAAAGTAGATACTTAATGACAGACATACCAGGAGTGACTTTACTGTAAAGGATGCAAGAGGAGCCGAGATTTCTTGGCTGCTGGTTTGTCAGCAAGACGGATGAAGAGGAATTCTAGCCAACATCGGTCCTGACAACAACAGAACATAAGTGGACATTATCAGCACAATCCAAAAACAAGTGAACACTGTCGAGGAAGAAAGCAACGGGAACTGAAAATTCACCGAAGAGGAAAGCTGATCGAGGAAGATGTTCCAATACCTTCGGCTTCGACTTGGAACGACTAGATGATGAAGGGATTTTATGCTCAGTTCTTGCAATGGGCCAACGATGGAGAGAAAGAAAGGATCAGACATGTAATGGCCGATGATATATTAAAACCAATCTGTGTTATGAGCAAGCAGATCAGAAGGGAACTCTTTGAACATACTTTTAGGTATATTAAGGACAAACTGCTTTTAGGAGCGGGATAACAAAAAATTCCATCTTTCAATCTTCATGCCATTTGAAAAATCGGTGATTATACAATCAATAAAAAAGGAACTAGTAGCCAAAGAGCAAGCAGCCACTTGGCCATCATCATAAGGAGCACTATTCACTCTAGTTTAGGAATCCTTTATAGGTAACTGGAATCCTCAACGATCAGGCAGAGTAATTAATTAATTTTATTAATTAATTTCATTGTGCACACTAGTACGAGAAATTATGTATAGAGATGAAGAAATTATTACATAGACCCTTACGATTATGTCTTTTGTCTTGTACTAACCATTGCATCAAAAAAGAAATATTAATCTCTTTCCACACGTTTATGAGCAAGAAAGGGGAATCTTATGGCGTGGTCATGTAAATTATTACTCGCTATTCAGAACTTGTCCTTATTAGAAGGGAAGGTTTCGGGGAAAAACGCCTTACTTTACAGGACCCCACCGCTCCACGACTTTCGCAAAGCCTGGTCAATAAAGAATCATGCCTTTTGGTTGAGTGGATAGAAATAACTCAGAAGACCTTGACCATAATTTCGTCAATAAAGGAGATGGTTACGTGGATCTTAAAGAATAACATCATTTAATAATTAATTTCTAGTATTAACATCCTGAAACTAACGTAAGTATCGTTTGTATTTTGGCCAAAGACTTTAACGTTGATTAAATTAAAACTTATTTCAGCAAAAGACCAATTATTTGAGAACGTCTAACAGCAATGGACCAATTTGAGACCATATTTCTCTTCGGCTAAAGGTTGGCCATAGACCAATTTGTGTTATTTTGACTCGGTACTGCTCTAACTCCACTCTTGACGAAAAGTTTTTCCGATCCAACGGGTGCTGGTGCCGCATACATTTTCTAAGTGTTTCATGAAATTAAGGCTTTTTCTGCATCTGATCCCAATAAACTATGCTGTGATTTTGTTGAGCTTTTAGAACCATCAACTGGAATTCTCCGATTTTTCTTCCTACAAAAACCTTTCATAAAGTACTTGATATGTCCCAATATTCATCAAATCGGGGATTTATGTGCATTCATGTGGAATAGTCGACTTTAAAAGTTTAGGTATTCCATGTTTTCAATCAATAAAAAAGTTTCACAGGGAAAAATAATTTTTTTTTAATTTTCTTTATTTAGGACGAGAAAGATTCCTTTCATCAAATAAGCACGTACCAACAAATGTCGTAGGGATAAAAGTGGCCCCACCTTTCAAATGTAAACAAAATACACGTACTTTTAATCAAAAGTGAACCTACATGGCAACTAACGTGACAAACCACGTTTACATGGTATCGTTCTTCAATTTTAAGAAGTAAAAAGAATAAATTAATAATAGGAACTAAAAAAAAAAAAAAAAACTGAATTTTATCAAAGTAAAGGAAAAAAAAAAACAATAACTATAAGTTGAGAGAGGGGAAGGAGGTGTGATCCGGCGATGGTGCCCACGCCACCGTCGAGGTAAGCATGGCGTTGCCGTAACTGGTAACCACCTCTGTGTTGCTCTCGATGCTCTTTTCCAGTCCCGTACACCAAACTGGTGCATGACTTTTTTATTCCCCACCCTCTAAAAAAAAAAAAAATTCCTGCGGATTGGCCGACTTTAAGTTCTTGTATACCATGTTTTTAATAAAAAGATATTTCACAAGGAAAAATAAATTTCTTAATTTCCTTTATTTATGACAAGAAAGATTCCCTTCAAATAAAATTTAGAGTTCATATGAATTGTATTAACATCATCAAATAGACATGTATCTACATATGTCGAGAGGACAAGAAAGTATAAAGGATGAAGCAAGTTCAAAGCAGCAATGTCCAAGTCCCCATTGGTATAACTTACATATACACTTGTACTTTACTTTGGGATCATAGGATGAAATTTTAATAAACTAAGAGTGGGCTCATCCAGTGAAGAAATTTTTATGCACAGATACAAGAACTAAAGTTGAGGTCCCTTAATTAAAGATTTTCGCCTACCCACCTTTCAAGGAAGAAAAAAAGGTTGACTATAAAGTCAACCATTACGGTGTCTAGTCAAAGGTAATGTTTTCCAACTGTACTGGAGTGAGGGTCAGCAAGCAATTCCACCATGTCCAACCGGACCAGTCATCTTTAGCGACGGGTTTGAAAAAAAGGAACATAGAAAAATAAGCAATATATGTGATGATAATCATTAAAAAGGTCATGTGCACGTTCTAAAGGATGTTGAGGTGTTCCGCAATGAGTAAAAAAAATGTCTTCTATCCTATCAATTATAATAGACTAGAGAATGAAGCTTGGGCTTACCTGGAGGAGCAACGCAGAGATGAATTCACTAAAATGGGTTTTGAGTTCGAGACTAAGCTTTGAGTAGACCAAGCTGTGTCCGAGTCCTGAAAGTTAGTACAATTAGGAGGATCACCTTCACGTCTCAACTTGGAGTTATCAAACCAGTATATCAGAACAAAGAGGAGCATCTCGGTGATTTCTCGTGATCGGGAGGGTGTTCTTACTGATGCGTTTCTTCTCTTCAAGCACAACCCCCTGCACTTAAACAAAGCTTCATCTTTTCTCCAGCCCCAAAGGCCGAACAAGTCGTGCTTGGTATATACGAAATCTTTGTGGTAGTTACTTCTGTTTGACGAGGCAATTAACTTCTTCAACGCTCTCCTTCCGAGCAAGCCCAGCTAAACAAGCACTTCCTCTGGACTTCAAGGGTATTCTCTTAGTTCTCTTTGGTAATTGGACCATCAGGCCACGCAAATCAATATGGAGGATATTCAGAAATGATGAGGACAGAACTCATCGCTGTGGTTCTGACCAACTTGTCCAGATCAATAGTTTTTTGATGACCATATGACAAAGACAAATTATGGTGCAGTGTGGTGGGATCCCGTGGACCAAGACTTTTTTTCTCCCATGTGAATGCGTGGAAAGAGCCTAATGCTTCTTTTTCTAAGCTTTGATTCCCACACAATAAAATAAAATCATTTGTCAGTTACTCTAGCTATATTGTAATAGATTACAAGCCTATTTTATCAGACCGCGTGGACTGATGCGAAGCTTATGTTAATTAATTTGGTACTCCGCACAAGAATTTTATTTTGCTTGAATCATATGAGTGCTTAGTGTGATTACTTCCCCTAAATTCCAAAAAACAAAAGGCTTGAAAGTGTGCAGTAGAATAATTTGGATTTAGTACGTAAATTTTGATTCATTCCTTTATTGAGTGCACAAATGAGGTGAGAAAGTTCCATATCTGGCATTGGGGATAAAAAAAAGTATTCAATGACTCTTAAAAAAGGAGGTCATGTATCAATTTTGGCAATGGTTGGCCCTGGTTTAATACTCACACAAAAGAGAATATCTAGTGCACATGTAAAGCGGAAAATAAAAAGAATCTCATACTAAAAGTTTGAATTTGATTCAAAGCATCATATAGTGTTTCTTTCGGGAATCTTGGGTAGTGTGCAAGAATCAGAACATTTGTTAAAGCCCTGGTAACTCAAAACTTTTCAAAAAGAGGTGCATTATGCATGATTAATCGGAGGAAACCGAAAAGAGTGAATCATGTGCACCGGCCAAAATTAGATGGCATGCACATCCTAAATAATTGAGCATCATCAAACTCTACCCCTCTTAAATATCTTCTAGATTTCAGTTATTGTTTCATATTAGTTGGCTTATTTAAGATCTTACAATCAGACGTCTTAAGAAAAATGGACATGTGCCTTTTAAATTCAGATGAATTAACAGAAGCTAAAGCCTCTAGACCACACACGACTAGCTTCTCCTAGAAACTCTTGGTCCTTCAGCTTTGACGTCTCCAAAAAAACCTCCCGATTTAATATTCCATTGAGATTTCTTCATTACCACACAAACATGAAGGAATTATAAAAACTTCAATGACTATAATAAATCCAGAAAAACATTGAAAAAAAAACTTCAGGATTCGAACTCACAGGAAAAAGAACAATCTTTCTTTTGACAGATGTGCGGCCACAGCGGACCCAGGGTTCCCCAGGTAACACGAGCGTAGACCTTGTGCTTGATGGCTGTGTCGGAATCAGCCAGAGCCAGAGGGGCTTGGGACCTAGCAACTGCAGCCGGCAAGGGCCCATGGGGAGGCAGCGTGCCAAAGGCAAATTTGAGTAGCAACTGTGACCGGCGAGGCTTTTTTGGGGAGGCAGAGACGGTGGGACATGCTGGAGAAAGGAGAGGACGTGTTTCACTTCGTCGTTCTTCTGTAAAACGGGAAAAGCCTTGAAAATTGAAAAGAGGAAGAGGGTTTTTCAAGTGGGAAAGAGATAAAAGTGATCTCAGGTTCTATTTTTTTATTCCACATCAAACGGCATATGTCATCCCTTGAGTGGAGCCACTTAAGCTCACGTGCACCACGTAGGCGAAATGTAGGCGGATGATTCGAGCCACTGAATATTTTCCACAGAAAGACAAAAGGCATAAAGAAACCAAAGTAATCTGATAAGACTAGTTGATATCTACCAAATAGAAGCATGATTGCAAGTGTAATTTCACTTGATTTCCTTAATTTCCATTTAACATTCGAATTCACACGGAAACACGACTTCAAATTCTTAATGGTGTCGAATCTAGAGGGGAAAAGAAACCAGAGATACAAAGAAGATACAATGTCAGTGAAGGTCCAAAAGTCAATGTCAAAAGATATAAAATGATAATAACTAGGTAGTCTAGTGGGGACTAGATATTCAAGATGCTTTTATCGGTGTGTGGCTCCTTTCACTTTTGATGAATCCGTCTCAACGGAGCTTAAGGTCATGCTTGTCAGTTCAATCACGTGTGCCTGCAGTACCATTTTGGAAAAGTCTAACAGAGAATGGTGGTACCTTTGACGACTTGAGTGTTTTCTCTGTCTGCTGCCTATAAAATTCTAAGTCTGGCGGCTTCTAGACCCCCTGAATTATTCAAAGTTCTAACTTGCCAATTCTATCCTCTCATCTAATTTGGTCTTCTCAGGATGCATTTTTTAGTCTGTCGCTCTATTTATAAAGTTTTTCTAAGCACTTGAATTTTTGCAATAAGGAAGCATTTCTCATGGCACTGGACAAAAATGGTGCAAAATTACTAGGTCATTGAGCGCCTTTTGCTACATAGTTAATGTTACCTATTCCGATGATAGATACTTCACATTGGTAAATTGCTTCAAGTAATCATCTCACACCAGTACCATCTCAATTTTTTCTGTTAAATATGCTTAGTATAACTATTTAGAATACTAGAAAGCACAACCATCATTGTGATATTGTTACTGGCAATAATATTTCCCTAGCGATCCTTGAAAGTGGAGTTGAAAGCTAGGGAAGTCCGGCTCTTTATTATGAAGGCAGGTCAATTATCCAAACTCCTACATTCTTTTAGACTGAGTTAGTACAAATATAAAAGATTTAAGATTAAATTGATAAAAAAATAAAAAGTTTATGACTGAATTGACACAATCATAACAATTTTAAGACTTTTTTGGTAACTTTCTTCTCCTAGATATAAATTATCTAATGAAATCCGCAGTTGCCTTTACTCCTCCCTATGAAGAGAAATGGGCATTTGGACCATTTAAGCGCAAAATTGTGAGTTACATGATATATTCGAAAATGGTAACGTCATCATAATTGTCATCGAGATAGAATAGAGCAATTTCGGTAAGGAATGATGGAATTGTCTCGATACAAAATCTATTTACTTGTACCCACTCTGTGATGGACGCGTTGGTTCGCACTCTCAACCCTCATTTGGGAGGGGAGGGGTTCAAAACTTCGCGCCCCCATTGCACGACTTAAGTGGGGTGTCGTGAGAGGTGGGTTCTCGCACTAGTGCCCTCCTGGATTTGCGTTGCCTGCTGGCTATACAAAATCATAAAAGAATAAAAATAAAAAATAAAAAATCTATTTGCTTGTGATGTTATTGCTGTAGGTAGTTTTCCCTCACTTTTGTCCCACCAAACCACCAACCGAAGCAGATGGTCAAATCACAACCGCTGGTTGTCATTTTCCACTTTAAACCCCTTCGTATATCTTCAACCATTAATGATTATTTTTTTAGGGGCATAATTGGACTCTTAAAAGAGAGAACAACTTCTATACTTTTCCCTTAATATGCAGTATAGACATAGACATTACCTTCCTTTGCGAGGAAAAAAAGAAACGCTCTGAAATTTGATTTTTAATATTCATTTTAGAACGGATCAATGGGCAGATCAATCTAATATCGGGTTTAAATATTCAAGCACCAGCACGACTGAAAAAAGAATATTAAACTCAATATAACTGGATAGAGAAGGCCTAGCTTTGGGGACTGGGCTCAAGGAGGAAATGACTGATCCCTTCTCCAACCCATTTGCACTTCGGTTTGGTCCAGTTAAATTTGGTTCTTTCCATAGCCTCTATGCTTTAACCTCACGAAAAGAATTCTCATCTATTGGCTTAGCCATCCAGATCCCTTCTCCCAGCCCCAATTGGACCTATAATCTACTCGTTTATTCATTCTTGAAGGAGATTCCAAGAAAAATTTCTTATTATGAGCAAGATGGCCTTGTTCCCACTACCCTTTTCTTTCAGCTAATTAGCTTTTCAATAACATCACAAGTACCATGACCTACTCAATTGCATCGCATCCATCTACCTCATAGCCATTCGGACCTTCCATTCAGTTTAAAATACTGTGATACGGTACCATCAAAAGTCCTTCCTCCCAATCCCCATGCAGTAAACCGTCTATCCAAATCACAAGACTAAATCACTTCTCCAATATCCATTATGGCCTAAGGTGTTTGCACCACGAATTACTAAATAAATAAGTCTATGACATCAATAGATTATAAGAAAAAGAAAATAATATCTTAAGTCATTCCATATTAAAACGTCACCAAAAACGCTACAGTAAATTGTTACAAGTGACCAGCAAATCTACCTGCCAGTAGGAATTGTATCTTCCTGAAGGATCGTTGTCATGCAAGGAATCTGGATTTCTGGGATTTCCATTTGAAGCTGAAAGGTCCACAAGCATCAAAATGAAATGAGATCGAGCATCAAAGAGATAAATTTTTATAGGATAAACAAATATCCAAACGATCATGTACCTGTAAAGTTGACAGCAATTATAGAAGCTCAAGAACCACGTGATAATGTAATCAAGAAAGCTGTGCTGTTGCTTCTCACAAAATTGATCCATGGAAAGCTGACTCTTTAGAACCTATACAGAGAAGTTATAAACCTGAAAGGGCTCATCAGAATGAAGAGTATTAAACTATTTAAGAATGACACACAGCCTTTTCATGGCCATGATGAGAAGCTGGTAAAGTGAAATTTGCAACATTTTTTTCTTTATGAAGTTCCTCCAAGTCTGCCATGGTCTTCTGAAGTTTACTGTAATAAACGAGAAGCAAATTAGCATAAAAAAAGCCTAAGTACTACAAATTTCATTAGAGTAGGCATTGACCTTATAAGTGCATGGTTCCCAGTAGTATCAAAGTCATAGCAATCAATGAATAATAAATTCTCCTGCAACAAGTCTTACGGTATGCCAAATCACTAGTGCAGTAAATATTAGACAATATGATTGCAGGTTCTGTGTAAAACTTGTCCTCGATAACTTCGGTTTAGCAAATAGTAAGAGAACTCCCAGACTCAACTAGTCTGGAAATTCTCAGATTAGGATCCTAAGAAGAGGTAACAACGGAGTACAAGACTAAAACAATGAAAAGATATGGCAAGGAACAATATCAAATGGGACCTTTCAAGAGAGTTTTGAAGAGCTTACACTTTTAGAAAAGTTATCTTTGTTTTCCAACTGGGAGCAGTGGAATATTATTTCAACAGCAGTCCTGGAAGCAACAGATTCCTCAGCATGGGCAGTCAAGAGTAACCAGGTTTCTCAAGCCTACTAGTAAATTTTTATTATGAAGCAACAGGGTCAAACTCCGACTTTGCTTTGTGACTATCTGGAGAAAATAGAAAGGAGAAGATGCTTATTTAGATGGATTACACTTGTACTTTACTGAACCCATATGCATGGGAATTGACACAATAACAATGAGAGCCAGGAGTAAGTACCTCTGACAGCACATGGCTAGCCTCTACTAAAAACTCTTGGTCCTTCAGCTTTAACGTCTGCACTGAAACCTCCCGATCAAGATTCTATCGAGATTTCTTCTTCTTCACATGGAAAGACAAAAGGCAAATAGAAACTTAAGTAATCTGAATGGACTAGTACATATTTCCCAAATAAGCATTGATTGCAAGTCATGATTACTTAAACGCCATTTAACATTCAAATTCCCATGCAAAAATAAGATCGTTCAATGCATTCATTTTGTATTTCCAGAATTCCATGGACGTAACATTGTGTAGACTGCAAGACAGATAAACCAATTTACCTGGGAAAGTGTCGTCCTACCACACTTGAACATCAAAGGTAAGAAAAGAGATGAACCCTTGTCTTTATAATTCCTACTTTAGGACAAAACCAAAAATGCAGTTGATCTATAATGATAGTAAAAGTAGCTAGTATATAAGTTGGAGAAACTTTGGAATCAATCTGAGACAACTCCTTATATTACTCCAAACAGTCTCTCCATTTTCATTGAATTTGAGTTAGACCCTAAGGAAGATTGACTGAAATGTGACATATAACATAGAATTGCAGCTGGATACATTGTTCATGTATAACCAGGAAAGGCCATGCATAGCTCTGGCTTCACCCATAAAATTCAGAGGGGAAAATAAACCAAAGATAGAAAAAAAGAAACAATGTTATTGAAAATCCAAAAAGAAACATCAAACTATGTGAAATGATTAAAATAACTGACACACCTTCACAGGTACGTTGCAACATTTTGTGTCAACATCATATACATGAAACCTTAAAAGAGATAAAAGTAAACAAACAAATGGTTTTACATAATATAGTCAAGACTAAACACAGACTGAATAAATTATACTTTGCCATACGTGGAAAGCTCACACCAGATGATGAACAGTCTCAAAGTGATAAGCTTAAAAATTCTTTCAATCCATGCAGGATCCAAACTATTTAATATAACTTCTGTCCTCCCAAGTTCCTCAAGCATTCCTTCTCTTTTCCTCAACTACACAGCTACCATTGGAGCATTCTACAAGAAACCATTGATCAAAGGTCATAAACCTTTATGCAAGCTTGAATTTGGGCAGAAAAGAAGGAAACACAAACATGCAAAAATCTACAGGAATTAGTCATTTATTGTAATTATGAGCTACTAAACTATATCAGTTCAGGTTTCTTACACAACCTGAAATTTGATCAAGAGTATATATGCAAGTTTTGACAAAAGCTGAAGTTGCTCTTGCAGAAATTTTGGCAGAAGAGATTTGCCGCACACAAGTTATACAGAAAATAGCATGACATATGCATGCAAAGACTGTCTTATAAATAACAGGCACCAACCAGAAATGCATACATCATACACTGTGATGTCCTAAATTTTTGCAAGCATAAGAAGACAGAAAATCAAGTTTTAAGTTATGTAGTTGAAATTTTACTTCAAAAGAAGAAGAAGAAAAAGAAGAAGAAGAAGTTACACCCTTCTATGACAACCAAATAAAAAAGAACCAAGAAGATCCCGTGTGAATGTGAAAGCAAGATGCAGACAAAATAGAAAAACTACATACTAGTAGCAAGATGTACCTGAAAATGCTAATGAAGTTTCTCACCTTTGACATGACATCAGCCAAGGATAACTGCAGCATTGACAATAACACACATCTTACAAACTATGGGCATTGAATTTCAAGATTGATGCTCATGATAACACCATATGCAATGCAGGAAGTTTGTTGTTGAAAAGCATGATATGCTTAATTTGTACTAGCTCTTACCCAGCTATCCTATTCGTATCTATGCTTAATCAGCAACACCAAGTTTAGATTTTGAAAGGCAACACATAATTCAGATAGTAACTTTGTTTCTGAAAAATGAACATTGTCAAGGGGTACAACTGCAAGGCTTAGTTAAACTGTGTCTAAACTATCACCCCTTTTGACAAACTGATACAAAGCATTCCCAATAAATTTGCAGCGGCATGCGATTCTTGTCATTTGCATGAGTTCCGACAGGTCATAGCTCGCAAGGCAGACTAATATTTTGGTTGGAAGAAAATAAAGAAATCCCCTTAAGTCAAGTCTAATGAGGAAAACAAGAAGAAAACTCCGATTAGACGAGCACGTTGGGAACACATCACCAGAAGTTCTTTGATAATATAACATCAATTAGTCCAGTGACGAGGTTTGAGGAGAATCCCCATTGTGAAGAATGCTTCTCAGTTTTTCCGCTAACAATCCTCTGATAGACTGGTTTTTCTGGCCAAATCATCGTCTCGCCCGAATACCCTTTTGGTACCATTCATAAAAGGTTTTAGTGACAGGAAAAGCTCTCGTTTTTGTCGAGAAAGCTCTCGTTTTGTCGAGTCAATTTCTACCGCCATGGTAGTCTGTTATGTTTTCTTTAAACCCTTCCTTCCCTGATTCTCTATCTCTGTCTGGTAATGGCGTCTTCCTCAGCGCCATCTTCCATTTCATCCCATCGCAACTATCTCTTCTCAATTTTCAGCTACAACATCCATGTTCTGCTTCGCATCAGTGACCTTTCTTTCATCCGTCAATTTCTTCATCTTCTCCATGCAATTGCGATCCTTTCATCATGATTTTCTTTAGCCATATCTATTTTCATGCTCTATAATCCCACTCCGCTTTATCTTCCTTGCATGCATGGACTATCTGCTTCCCATCTCACCATCCATAGCGCAATGTAACCCTAATTCACCCTTTTACCATCATCGTAGCCAGTGCTTTCTTATTCAGTGTTTGCATGTAGTCGCAACTCATTGTTACTAGTAATTTCCATGGCCGAATCTACTCACCAAGATGATGCTCGGGTTGCTGCTCTCTGTCATCGACTTGGCCGACTTTGGCCTGACCATGGCGTTGACATTTGGGAAGATGACGCACCCAGAGAAACTGCAAGAATGTAAACTTACATTAATTGGTAAAATTCTCTGTCCAACCCTACTATCAACTTTCCTGCTTTTCAGAGTACTTTAAGAAGAGTTTGGCGCAACGACTATGTTCAAATCTCTACACGTGAAGATGGATTCTATATTTTAAATTCAATACTGAAGGTGAAAAGCAGCGCGTCTTAGACAACGGCCATTGGCTGTTTGGCCATCACCTAATTATTCTCAAACCTTGGTTGCCCAATACCCCTCTACACTGTTATGACTTTACAACTTGTGTGTTTTTGGGTTCACATTTTCGGTCTTCCTCTAGAACGCTGCACAGAAAAAAATGATTACTAGAGCTGTCCTGACAAATAGGTACGATTCGGGAAGTGAGAATTGAAGGTACCGATAATTCTTCAGCCTTCAATCAGTACGGGTTAAGGTTGAACTCAATTTACAAGAACCTCTCCGCAACTGGTAAACTCATCAAGGTGGACGGAAAGCATATATGCTCGACTTCAGATATGAACGTTTATCACATTATTGTTATTCATGTGGTCTTCTTGGCCATTATGCCATGTATTGCAATGATATTCCTTATGATGCAGCCAAACTTGAAGCATCGACAGCTTATCTTATGGTAAATGGTTGAGGGCGAGGTCAATCAACATAGTCCATTCTGGTTTGCATTTTTATGACCAAACTTTTAATCAAGGAAATGTCGAAGAAGTAGTACCAGAAACTCAACAGCAGCTACCTCCATTACTCCTTCCAGCTTCCACAGTCTCCTCGGCAGCCTTCGGCAATAGTGGAAAATAAACGAACATTCATCAATCATTCTCGCAGCCTTCTCCTCCAGCCGACTGAAACAGAAATCCATTATGTTCAACCAGCCAATGCTTCCACATAATGCTGCAGAGGATTCCTCTACTTGCAAGAAAATTAAGACTCCACGATCGCCTCCAAATCTAGTCCGCTGAAAAAACCAAACGATACAATCCTTATGGGATTTCTTCTAATGTCAATGTAGTTCTTGATGAATCAACTCTTCGGATACCCCTATTATTTCTCTTTGGGGGTTGGAACATGGGCTGAGGTGGCTTGCCTAAAAAAGCCCTGCCACAGGACAAAATGAGGATCATCATTGGAATTGTCGGGGCTGGGCAACCCCCTCGACAATTCAAGCATTGTGCCCCAGGGCTGCTAGAAAGGCCTAATATCGTTTTTTGATGGAAACAAAAATCAAGGCATGATGATTCAACGTATCGAAACGGCAGATTTTCAAGTTCCTTTATCGTTAATCCTATGGGTGTGGCTGGAGGTTTGGTTAGTTTTTGGAATGACCAGGAGGTGACATTAACTATTGAGCATTCTACTTGTCATTTTATTGACACTATTTGTACCAAGAATCGAGACGCTAAAACTATGAGACTTACCTCGTCTTTATGCGCCCTTCCATATTCCATCATAGACTAAGAAGTCCTGCAGATCGTCAGCATTCGAACTTCAAGTTCCTTTCCATGGGTGTGTATTGGCGATTATAATGATATCCTTTATCACTTTGGGAAAAGCAGGGCAAAAGAATTATTGAGGCATATAGATTAAATTCCTTTTGAGAGTTTGTGAATGATTGTCGGTTTATGGACATTGAAAGTAAAGGCTGCTTTTATACATGGGTAAACAAAAGAGATGGTGTCAAGCCATTAAAGAAAGGCTAGATAGGGCCTTATGCACCATTGAGTGGAGGTTATCTTACCCGGGCGAAGTCTTCGCTTTTCCTCCCTTTCGCCCGATCATAGTCCTCTCGCTCTTACCACCGAACCGCACTCTTTTTAAAAGGAAGAAAACTTTCGTTTTGAAGCTTCTCTCGGCTGCAAGAGAGAGATTGTAAATCAATCATCAACAATGTATGGACTTCATCAGCAATGCGACCTCAATCATTAACTAACAAGCTACAACGTACTTCATTTGCTCTTGCCAAGTGGAGTAAATCCCTTGAGAATCACAAAGCAACAACCAGCAGCAAGTCTACTGTTAAACAAAGAACTTCAGAATCATATAAATCAAAACAGTCCTACCTATGACAAAGCATTTGTATCTAGTCTACAAGATGAAATTGCAAAATATGGCAGAGGGAAGAATCATATTGGGCAATGCGTTCTCGAATCCAATGGCTACGGGAGGGTGACAAAAATACTAAGTTTTTTCATGCAACTACAATCCAACGTCGACAACGAAATCGAATCAGCATGTTAAAGGATGACCACCTGGCTGGATTCGTGATTCTACTCAGCTTAAGAGTATCACGCAATCCTATTTTGTCAATCTTTATAGCTCAACCGCTTTCGAGATTATCATCCTATTCTTCATCAATGCCATCGGGTCATCACAAAGAGATATGAATGCCAATTTAACCTCGGTTGTTACTCGAGCAAAAGTTAAACAAGTTGTTTTCAGCTTGAGCCAACAAAGCCCCCGCCCTGGATGGTTTTAATGGGTTATTTTTCATCATCACTGATATCATTCACGAAGACATCTATACATCGGTTAGCAATTTTTTCAGTTCGGGAGTGATGCCCTCTACCAACAGGACTCTAATTTCTTATCCCTAAGGTGCCTCATCCGAAAGGGTTAGAACAGTATCACCTATTAGTCTATGCAACTTTGCATACAAAATCATTTCTAAAGTGTTGGCCAACCGTTTAAAGCAGTTTCTTCCAGAACTAATCTCATCGTGAAAGGTAGTGCTTACGTCACGGGTAGACAGATTCAAGACAACATTATGGTTGTGCAAGAGGTTTTGCATCATTTAAATCACAGCAAACGAAAGAAACATTTTCAAGCGGTTTTAAAGCTCGACATGCAGAAAGCTTATGATCGGATTGAGTGATTTTTTTAGAGGACTATCTTAAAAGCTAGGCTTCCATGTTCAATGGGTTAGGTGGGTAATGCAATGTGTCACCACCACCACATTCAATGTCAAATTTAATGGTGAATTGTTAGATTCCTTTCATCCTACAAGGGTCTTAGACAAGGAGATCCACTATCTCCATATTTATTTATCCTTGTCGGCAATCTTTTATTCACTCTCATACACCAAGCTATCCAATCGAACTCTCAAAGGAATTAAACTGGAATCGTACTGCCCTACTTTTTCCCCATTTATTTTTCATGGATGATGCAATCTTTTTCTTGACTGGAACTACTCTAGAAAGTCGAACCTAGCCAATGTTTTACATCGTATTTGTTTATCGACGCCCAAGCTATCAACAAAACAAATCAGGTTTATTTTGGGTAAGCACTGTCCTCTGAATTTACAAATGTAACCTTGCTGCAGAGTTACGAGTTCCTCTGTTATATCTAAGATTGGCAAGTATTTAGGTATTCCATCTCTGACGGGTACATCTAAGAGGGATATGTTTGCATGGATTTTGGGTCGGGTTTGTGCTAAACTTGATGGCTGGAAAGAGCACTATCTCTCTAAGGAGGAAAGGAAATCTTGCTAAAAATGGTTATGCGGGCTCTCCCCGCAATATGCAATGTCTATTTTTAAACTTCCAGGTTTCTATCACAGAAATCTATTGAGTAAAGAAATTGCTAAATTCTGGTGGCAAACAAGCAGTACAATGTACTTGTATTCATTAGCGATCATGGATATTCTAAAACGAGAGGAGGAAGATGGCCGGAGTGTGGTCTTGGCTTTGTGATCTCTAACCTTTAATAAAGCCCTTTTAGGAAGACAAGCTTGGAGACTATTTCAAAACCCTACCTCACTTTGGGCTAAACTTTTTAAAGGCCTATATCATCCTTCTACCCCGATTTTTGGCATGCACGACATACAACCAACTCCTCTTGGGGATGGAAAAGCTTTACTTTTAGGTCGAGATACAATTCTTCCTAAGCTTGTGGTCTCAGGGAGATGGACCCAGCATATAAATATTCGAGAAGATAAATGGCTTACCTCGCATAATAGGTGGACCAGCACCTCGATCGGACAATCTCATCCGGTTGCGGCTTCATAACCTCCTGCTCGGGTTTGGAATCTCTCTTCTTCATGGCATTTGGCTGGGCATATTGTTGAGGGAGATACTCACTATTCCATTAAGTCATGCTCCTTCAGCTGACCATCTCATCTGGGCAGGAACAAAATCCGGTCAATATTCGGTAAATCGACCCTATCACTTCCTTAGACAATTAGCCTACCCTCAATAACCCCAACCTTTCCTCATCCTCTTATGAGCCATCAGCCCATCTCTAGCGATCTATATGGCATCTCAATACCCTCCCGGGATTAAAGTTTTTATCTGGTCATTGTGTCATAATGCTCCCCTACCAAATTTAATCTCTTTCGACGACACATTTTACCGGACCCTCTCACAACTCTGTTCTATGCACACCCCGAAACTACCGAACACTTTCTGTTGTTTTGCCCATGGACATCAAAGACGGTCCCACCAAAAAATACAAATTCCTCATTCAACCTACAATAGAAATCGAATGGACGCGTGGCTTGAAGAAGTTTTGAAAGTCAAAGTGGATTTACCTTCCAAAGAGATCGTTGCTTCTATCCTCTCGGCGATCTGGAAATCGCGCAATCATTTTATTTT